>NC_090196.1:37128140-37230640 GCF_024679245.1 Pseudorasbora parva | reverse complement strand
AGAGAAGACAGTGGATAAAGGAGGAGAGGAAGAGAAGACAGCGGATAAAGGAGGAGAGGAAGAGAAGACAGTGGATAAAGGAGGAGAGGAAGAGAAGACAGCGGATAAAGGAGGAGAGGAAGAGAAGACAGCGGATAAAGGAGGAGAGGAAGAGAAGACAGCGGATAGAGGAGGAGAGGAAGAGAAGACAGCGGATAAAGGAGGAGAGGAAGAGAAGACAGTGGATAAAGGAGGAGAGGAAGAGAAGACAGTGGATAAAGGAGGAGAGGAAGAGAAGACAGTGGATAGAGGAGGAGAGGAAGAGAAGACAGTGGATAAAGGAGGAGAGGAAGAGAAGACAGCGGATAAAGGAGGAGAGGAAGAGAAGACAGTGGATAGAGGAGGAGAGGAAGAGAAGACAGTGGATAAAGGAGGAGAGGAAGAGAAGACAGTGGATAAAGGAGGAGAGGAAGAGAAGACAGTGGATAGAGGAGGAGAGGAAGAGAAGACAGTGGATAAAGGAGGAGAGGAAGAGAAGACAGCGGATAAAGGAGGAGAGGAAGAGAAGACAGCGGATAAAGGAGGAGAGGAAGAGAAGACAGTGGATAAAGGAGGAGAGGAAGAGAAGACAGTGGATAAAGGAGGAGAGGAAGAGAAGACAGTGGATAGAGGAGGAGAGGAAGAGAAGACAGTGGATAAAGGAGGAGAGGAAGAGAAGACAGCGGATAAAGGAGGAGAGGAAGAGAAGACAGTGGATAGAGGAGGAGAGGAAGAGAAGACAGTGGATAAAGGAGGAGAGGAAGAGAAGACAGCGGATAAAGGAGGAGAGGAAGAGAAGACAGTGGATAAAGGAGGAGAGGAAGAGAAGACAGTGGATAAAGGAGGAGAGGAAGAGAGGACAGTGGATAAAGGAGGAGAGGAAGAGAAGACAGTGGATAAAGGAGGAGAGGAAGAGAGGACAGTGGATAAAGGAGGAGAGGAAGAGAAGACAGTGGATAAAGGAGGAGAGGAAGAGAAGACAGTGGATAAAGGAGGAGAGGAAGAGAGGACAGCGGATAAAGGAGGAGAGGAAGAGAAGACAGTGGATAAAGGAGGAGAGGAAGAGAAGACAGCGGATAAAGGAGGAGAGGAAGAGAAGACAGTGGATAAAGGAGGAGAGGAAGAGAAGACAGTGGATAAAGGAGGAGAGGAAGAGAAGACAGTGGATAAAGGAGGAGAGGAAGGGAAGAGTGGATAGAGGAGGAGAGGAAGAGAAGACAGCGGATAGAGGAGGAGAGGAAGAGAAGACAGCGGATAAAGGAGGAGAGGAAGAGAAGACAGCGGATAGAGGAGGAGAGGAAGAGAAGACAGTGGATAAAGGAGGAGAGGAAGAGAGGACAGTGGATAAAGGAGGAGAGGAAGAGAAGACAGTGGATAAAGGAGGAGAGGAAGAGAAGACAGTGGATAAAGGAGGAGAGGAAGAGAAGACAGTGGATAGAGGAGGAGAGGAAGAGAAGACAGTGGATAAAGGAGGAGAGGAAGAGAAGACAGTGGGTAAAGGAGGAGAGGAAGAGAAGACAGTGGATAAAGGAGGAGAGGAAGGGAAGAGTGGATAGAGGAGGAGAGGAAGAGAAGACAGCGGATAGAGGAGGAGAGGAAGAGAAGACAGCGGATAAAGGAGGAGAGGAAGAGAAGACAGCGGATAAAGGAGGAGAGGAAGAGAAGACAGTGGATAAAGGAGGAGAGGAAGAGAAGACAGCGGATAAAGGAGGAGAGGAAGAGAAGACAGTGGATAAAGGAGGAGAGGAAGAGAAGACAGCGGATAAAGGAGGAGAGGAAGAGAAGACAGTGGATAGAGGAGGAGAGGAAGAGAAGACAGTGGATAAAGGAGGAGAGGAAGAGAAGACAGCGGATAAAGGAGGAGAGGAAGAGAAGACAGCGGATAGAGGAGGAGAGGAAGAGAAGACAGCGGATAAAGGAGGAGAGGAAGAGAAGACAGCGGATAGAGGAGGAGAGGAAGAGAAGACAGCGGATAAAGGAGGAGAGGAAGAGAAGACAGCGGATAAAGGAGGAGAGGAAGAGAAGACAGCGGATAGAGGAGGAGAGGAAGAGAAGACAGCGGATAAAGGAGGAGAGGAAGAGAAGACAGTGGATAAAGGAGGAGAGGAAGAGAAGACAGTGGATAAAGGAGGAGAGGAAGAGAAGACAGTGGATAGAGGAGGAGAGGAAGAGAAGACAGTGGATAAAGGAGGAGAGGAAGAGAAGACAGCGGATAAAGGAGGAGAGGAAGAGAAGACAGTGGATAGAGGAGGAGAGGAAGAGAAGACAGTGGATAAAGGAGGAGAGGAAGAGAAGACAGCGGATAAAGGAGGAGAGGAAGAGAAGACAGTGGATAAAGGAGGAGAGGAAGAGAAGACAGTGGATAAAGGAGGAGAGGAAGAGAGGACAGTGGATAAAGGAGGAGAGGAAGAGAAGACAGCGGATAGAGGAGGAGAGGAAGAGAAGACAGCGGATAAAGGAGGAGAGGAAGAGAAGACAGTGGATAAAGGAGGAGAGGAAGAGAAGACAGTGGATAAAGGAGGAGAGGAAGAGAAGACAGCGGATAAAGGAGGAGAGGAAGAGAAGACAGTGGATAAAGGAGGAGAGGAAGAGAAGACAGCGGATAAAGGAGGAGAGGAAGAGAAGACAGTGGATAAAGGAGGAGAGGAAGAGAAGACAGCGGATAAAGGAGGAGAGGAAGAGAAGACAGTGGATAAAGGAGGAGAGGAAGAGAAGACAGTGGATAAAGGAGGAGAGGAAGAGAAGACAGTGGATAAAGGAGGAGAGGAAGAGAAGACAGCGGATAGAGGAGGAGAGGAAGAGAAGACAGTGGATAGAGGAGGAGAGGAAGAGAAGACAGTGGATAAAGGAGGAGAGGAAGAGAAGACAGTGGATAAAGGAGGAGAGTAAGAGAAGACAGTGGATAGAGGAGGAGAGGAAGAGAAGACAGTGGATAAAGGAGGAGAGGAAGAGAAGACAGTGGATAAAGGAGGAGAGGAAGAGAAGACAGTGGATAAAGGAGGAGAGGAAGAGAAGACAGTGGATAAAGGAGGAGAGGAAGAGAAGACAGTGGATAAAGGAGGAGAGGAAGAGAAGACAGCGGATAAAGGAGGAGAGGAAGAGAAGACAGTGGATAGAGGAGGAGAGGAAGAGAAGACAGTGGATAAAGGAGGAGAGGAAGAGAGGACAGTGGATAAAGGAGGAGAGGAAGAGAGGACAGTGGATAAAGGAGGAGAGGAAGAGAAGACAGTGGATAAAGGAGGAGAGGAAGAGAAGACAGCGGATAAAGGAGGAGAGGAAGAGAAGACAGTGGATAAAGGAGGAGAGGAAGAGAAGACAGCGGATAAAGGAGGAGAGGAAGAGAAGACAGTGGATAAAGGAGGAGAGGAAGAGAAGACAGCGGATAAAGGAGGAGAGGAAGAGAAGACAGTGGATAAAGGAGGAGAGGAAGAGAAGACAGTGGATAGAGGAGGAGAGGAAGAGAAGACAGTGGATAAAGGAGGAGAGGAAGAGAGGACAGTGGATAAAGGAGGAGAGGAAGAGAGGACAGTGGATAAAGGAGGAGAGGAAGAGAAGACAGCGGATAAAGGAGGAGAGGAAGAGAAGACAGTGGATAAAGGAGGAGAGGAAGAGAAGACAGCGGATAAAGGAGGAGAGGAAGAGAAGACAGTGGATAAAGGAGGAGAGGAAGAGAGGACAGTGGATAAAGGAGGAGAGGAAGAGAAGACAGCGGATAAAGGAGGAGAGTAAGAGAAGACAGTGGATAGAGGAGGAGAGGAAGAGAAGACAGTGGATAAAGGAGGAGAGGAAGAGAAGACAGTGGATAAAGGAGGAGAGGAAGAGAAGACAGTGGATAAAGGAGGAGAGGAAGAGAAGACAGTGGATAGAGGAGGAGAGGAAGAGAAGACAGTGGATAGAGGAGGAGAGGAAGAGAAGACAGCGGATAAAGGAGGAGAGGAAGGGAAGACAGCGGATAAAGGAGGAGAGGAAGAGAAGACAGTGGATAAAGGAGGAGAGGAAGAGAAGACAGTGGATAAAGGAGGAGAGGAAGAGAGGACAGTGGATAAAGGAGGAGAGGAAGAGAAGACAGTGGATAAAGGAGGAGAGGAAGAGAAGACAGTGGATAAAGGAGGAGAGGAAGAGAGGACAGTGGATAAAGGAGGAGAGGAAGAGAAGACAGTGGATAAAGGAGGAGAGGAAGAGAAGACAGCGGATAAAGGAGGAGAGGAAGAGAAGACAGTGGATAAAGGAGGAGAGGAAGAGAAGACAGTGGATAAAGGAGGAGAGGAAGAGAAGACAGCGGATAAAGGAGGAGAGGAAGAGAAGACAGCGGATAAAGGAGGAGAGGAAGAGAAGACAGCGGATAAAGGAGGAGAGGAAGAGAAGACAGCGGATAAAGGAGGAGAGGAAGAGAAGACAGTGGATAAAGGAGGAGAGGAAGAGAAGACAGTGGATAAAGGAGGAGAGGAAGGGAAGACAGTGGATAAAGGAGGAGAGGAAGAGAGGACAGTGGATAAAGGAGGAGAGGAAGAGAAGACAGTGGATAAAGGAGGAGAGGAAGGGAAGACAGCGGATAAAGGAGGAGAGGAAGAGAAGACAGTGGATAAAGGAGGAGAGGAAGAGAGGACAGTGGATAAAGGAGGAGAGGAAGGGAAGACAGCGGATAAAGGAGGAGAGGAAGAGAAGACAGTGGATAAAGGAGGAGAGGAAGAGAGGACAGTGGATAAAGGAGGAGAGGAAGAGAGGACAGTGGATAAAGGAGGAGAGGAAGAGAAGACAGCGGATAAAGGAGGAGAGGAAGAGAAGACAGCGGATAAAGGAGGAGAGGAAGAGAAGACAGTGGATAAAGGAGGAGAGGAAGAGAAGACAGTGGATAAAGGAGGAGAGGAAGAGAAGACAGTGGATAAAGGAGGAGAGGAAGAGAAGACAGCGGATAAAGGAGGAGAGGAAGAGAAGACAGCGGATAAAGGAGGAGAGGAAGAGAAGACAGTGGATAAAGGAGGAGAGGAAGAGAGGACAGTGGATAAAGGAGGAGAGGAAGGGAAGACAGCGGATAAAGGAGGAGAGGAAGAGAAGACAGTGGATAAAGGAGGAGAGGAAGAGAGGACAGTGGATAAAGGAGGAGAGGAAGAGAGGACAGTGGATAAAGGAGGAGAGGAAGAGAAGACAGCGGATAAAGGAGGAGAGGAAGAGAAGACAGCGGATAAAGGAGGAGAGGAAGAGAAGACAGTGGATAAAGGAGGAGAGGAAGAGAAGACAGTGGATAAAGGAGGAGAGGAAGAGAAGACAGTGGATAAAGGAGGAGAGGAAGAGAAGACAGCGGATAAAGGAGGAGAGGAAGAGAAGACAGCGGATAAAGGAGGAGAGGAAGAGAAGACAGTGGATAAAGGAGGAGAGGAAGGGAAGACAGCGGATAAAGGAGGAGAGGAAGAGAAGACAGTGGATAAAGGAGGAGAGGAAGAGAAGACAGTGGATAAAGGAGGAGAGGAAGGGAAGACAGCGGATAAAGGAGGAGAGGAAGAGAAGACAGTGGATAGAGGAGGAGAGGAAGAGAAGACAGTGGATAAAGGAGGAGAGGAAGAGAAGACAGCGGATAAAGGAGGAGAGGAAGAGAAGACAGTGGATAAAGGAGGAGAGGAAGAGAAGACAGTGGATAAAGGAGGAGAGGAAGAGAGGACAGTGGATAAAGGAGGAGAGGAAGAGAAGACAGTGGATAAAGGAGGAGAGGAAGAGAGGACAGTGGATAAAGGAGGAGAGGAAGAGAAGACAGTGGATAAAGGAGGAGAGGAAGAGAAGACAGTGGATAAAGGAGGAGAGGAAGAGAAGACAGTGGATAAAGGAGGAGAGGAAGAGAAGACAGTGGATAAAGGAGGAGAGGAAGAGAAGACAGTGGATAGAGGAGGAGAGGAAGAGAGGACAGTGGATAAAGGAGGAGAGGAAGAGAAGACAGTGGATAAAGGAGGAGAGGAAGAGAAGACAGTGGATAAAGGAGGAGAGGAAGAGAAGACAGTGGATAAAGGAGGAGAGGAAGAGAGGACAGTGGATAAAGGAGGAGCACAGACTGAGCTTTTATTAATCGTTTACTGAAGAAAACATTTCCCACCAAAGCTAAATAACCCCCTGTCGGAGCTGCTGGAGCGGCGATTATATCTACAGCTGAGCCGGTTATCAGCAGAGCATCTGTTAAAGTCACAGAATAATTCAATATCAATAATCAATATAACCCGACGCCATATCCCGTCACGCAGAGCTGTAACGCTTCCTCGTGTTAAAAATGTGTTTGTGTGTGTTTAAAAGAAGAGGGTCAGCTCTTTCTTCTCATATACTGCATGCTCAGATATTCATAAAACTAAATATTCTATGTACTATTAAATGCTGGTGAGAATGATCAAAACCCGGGCGGTGGCTGGCAACTTAAAGGCTGGAGGGGAAAGAGTTAAACTTCTCAAGCCCTTTAAGATCATTACTAAAGAGATGTTTAATGAGTCAGTTTATGGCGTAGTAAAGTATTTGTTCAGTAAATAGATAAACAAATATAAACAAAAACAGCATAAATGCATAGTTGAGGAATAAATATCTGATAGATATCACAGGGCTGTCCAAACTGCAGCTGGCCTCAGCAGCGGCTGACGGTCTGCCCAGCGAGACCCCGATCAGCTGCGCTTCATTGGGGACAGCGGCCCTCCACGAGCAGCACTGGACACCCATGGGTCATCACATCAATAAAGTTAAGTGTATTTCCTCACGCAATCGCTCGGTAACATTTGGGCTCTAACCCTAACCCTACTTAAGGGACGATTAAGAGTTAGGCTCAATCAGCAAACACAGACTAATGCCGCGTTGCAGGCGACCCGTCGAGAAGGTTTTATTATTGAATTTAATGTAAAATAAATTCGCATAAGACACGTTTAGATATCAGATGTATGCTGAGGTTGCGGTTGCCCTGTATTAAACCAACGTGCTCCAACATGACATGATCAACAGAAAAGACCTTGGCCTGTGGTGACGTGAGCCAGGAAACCAACCGGAAAAGTAGCTGAAGGTTGCTACCATTTTGGGAAGGCAGCTATGCTACACATGCGAGGTAAACTAAACTAAACGAACTAAAGAACGGGAGTGGTCTGCTGTTGTAGCGCTAGATCGATGTTCTCCCAGTTACGAGTTCTGACGTCACAGCCCGCGAAACAACAATGGCCGCCTCTATGGATGCGGTGTTTATGGAAGTCATACATTAATCTTTATTAAAATAAGGTATTGCTCTAACATTATTTATCCACAAATGTTATGCAAGTTAACCCATCTTTATTTCTATCGCTCTTCTCCAGCGGCGATTGTGTCAGAGCAGCTTCAGTGTTAAACAGGACAATACTGCAGCAGAATTAGATTTGGCTGTACAGTCGTTCTGGAGTAAACAGTGATGTTATCAGCTTATTTTAATTTATCAGAGAGAGACAATGTTGGCAGATCAGTATTATAGTTTATAGAATTAAATAAGATCTCATTCATTAATATTATTTCGATATTTAGTTGAATATCTAACCCTAACCCTAACCCTAACCAAATTTTAATCGAAATGTGATGTTATCAGCTTTTCTAGCGTTAGCAACAATGGCCGCCCCTACGGATGCGGTGTTTATGGAAGTCATACGCTAATCTTTATTAAAATAAAGTATTGCTCTAACATTATTTATCCACAAATGTTATGCACTGTCAGCAGCTCTTCTAGCGTTAGCTAGTTTTCGGTCCATTGAGTGTAAGATTACATTAATACCAAATACATTTCCAAATATACAAATACGGAAGACAAGAACGTGCGGTGAGCTGAGATAAGTTCATCCAGATATTTTAATCCAATCCGAAAACTCGTTTGAAGAACCAAATTATTCAGAGATCAGTTTTCCCAATCAGAAGATCTGGGATCGGTTAAATAATCGCAGGAGTATTAATATGGCCGTAGTGTCCGTGATGACACCCATAGGACTCTGATGAGCCGTTCTGAAGCGTAAAGTAGAGCCGAGCTGGGCGTCGCCATCTTCGAAGCGCATCATCGCGAGTCACGCCCGGATAACGGGCAAAGAAAAGGGGCAAACGGCGGGATGTGGGCGGGGCTAATGGATGTGGGTGGGGCTGAAGGGTGTGGGCGGAGCTTAGGTGACGCAATGACTGTGGACGGCGGATAAATGGCTATCTACCTGTCACTCAAAGTAACCACGCCCTTAATTATAAAGAACTTTAAGTTAAGTTTAACTTTAGATAACATAAACGAATGAGTTATAAAATAATTCACCCCCTCACAGTCGTCATGAAGGGCAAAATTAGCCTTATAGACCAAAACCACAATTTGTCCCAGACTGTAAACATGTTTTTTTCTGCTGTAAGGTTGGGAATATTAACATGGGGCTTATTGAGATTCAGCTCCTTCTGGAGCCGGTCCCTAGTGGCCAGTTTAGGAATTGGGTGTCTTAAGCGAGGTACGAAGAACGGACCCCTGGATTGATATATACGGATATTGATAATTTAAGGGGAAGATTTCCTGCCATCTTTAAATGATGTGGGATTGGGCTTACCTGCGGCGGGTCGCACCTCTATCCAGAGAGAGGAGCGTTGGGAGAATAAGAGAGCGTTAGGACGCCAACACACACACGGATGAAGTTAGCAGTGTTGGGGAAAGTTACTTTGAAAAGTAACGCATTACAATATTGCATTACTCCCTTAAAAATTAACTAATTACATTACTTAGTTACTTTTTAAGAAAAGTAATGTGGTACATTTCTTTTGCGTTTTGTTACTTCGACTGGGCATTAGTAATATTTTTGAGCAAATGACAATCTTTTTTACACCAAAAGTAGATAATAAGCCTGAGATAACACTTACTTCACCAATAAATAAATAAATCGGACTCATTAAAGGTCAGCAGCAAGTACATTTTTGGTCAATAAAGTGAGATTGAATGCATACAAATATTTGATTTAACATATTTAATTATTGGAGGTTTGCATAGTATTCTGATTTAGCATTTTACAGATTTGATTAATTGTAAGGAAAACTGAATCGTTTATTTTGAGATTTGAGATTGAGATTTAGTAAATGCACGCTCCCATTGGGCGTAGATCCACAGTAACCCTCATGTTTACACGCAGCGACTCCACGCTTACGGTTTGTCTCAACATTAGGACCAGAGAACGGTCAGTCAATAAATGGGAAAATAAAGCAACTTGCGTTACTTATTTGAAAAAGTAACTCAGATATTTTGTTTTTAAAAGTAATGCATTACTTTACTAGTTACTTGAAAAAGTAATCTGATTAGGTAACTGAAGTTACTTGTAATGAGTTTCCCCAACACGGACAGTTAGCATGCGCGGATGAGTGCGATTCACCGTTCCGTTTCCATTCAACTTCTTGAGAAGATTCGGTTTGTGAAGCTACACTGAATGAAGCACCAAACAGCTGATTGCTTACGCACTGAACAGGAACAGAACGGATCTGATATGGAGCATCATCACTGATTCTTCTCCTCACATGCACACATCAGTGGCGTTAACATGCACGCATGCACACTAAAGCCTTGTTTATACCCGACGCGGCCGCACGAGCACGCTGCAAAAATGCCATCAAAAGTGCGAGACCCCATTCTGCAAGCGAAGAGCCACGAGTTCAGGCGAATCTGGCTGAGAGTGACCGGCACAGTTTGCACGTCTAAATCAGTTGCTTATATTTACAAAACGAGCCAACAATAGCAAAAAAAAGCCCTTTTAAAGGGTTAGTTCCCCCAATAATGAAATGTGTCATTAACTCCTCCCCCTAATGTCGCTCCACACCCGTAAGACCTCCGTTCATCTTCACACACAGTTTAAGATATTTTATATTTAGTCCGAGAGCGTATGCAAGTGTATGCACACTATACTGTCCATGTCCAGAAAGGGAATAAAAACATCATCACAGTAGTCCATATGAGACATCAGTGGGTTAATTAGAGTCTCTTGAAGCATCCAAAATACATTTGGGTCCAAAAATAACAAAAACTACGACTTTATTCAGCATTGGCTTCTCTTCCGCGTTTGTGTTCAATCCTCAGATAAAGATTCAAACGGTTATGAGTCAGTGAATCGATTCATGATTCGGATCACGTGTCAAACTGCTGAAATCACGAGACATTGTGATCCGAATCATCAATCAATACGCTACAGTATAGTGTGCATTCACTTTCATTGAAGGAACAGAATAACTCTCAGACTAAATATAAAATATCTTAAACTGTGTGTGAAGATGAGCGGAGGTCTGACGGGTGTGGAGCGACATTAGGGAGAGGAGTTAATGACAGAGGTTTCATTTTTGGGGGAACTGACCCTTTAATTTAGTTGTATATACATTTTGATGTAATGTCCTGTACAAAACTTCTTTTCACCGATGTTTCCTGATGGTTTATAGAACGATTACACAGAGTCATCCTCTGACGTTTCTAAGAATATAACGGCGAGCGCATCGAGTATTAACGGGCTCGAGTATAAACAAGGCTTAAAGGGCTAGATCAGCCAGAAATGTAAACTGTGTGATTAATTCCTCCTGTGGTTGGCCAGCCGTCAGACCTCCGCTCATCTTCACACACAGATGAAGATATTAGTGTTGAAATCCGATGGCTCAGAAAGGCCTTCATTGACACCAATGTCATTTCCTCTCTCAAGACCCATAAAGGCACTAAAGACGTCGTTACAAAGCCCATCTCACTACAGCGGCTCTACAATCAGTGATGAAGAGGCCAGAATAGAGTTAGTGCGCAAAAACACTAAATAACGACTTATATAGTGATGGCCGATTTCAGAACAAAGCTTCGAACCGTTATGAGTCAGTGAATCGATTCATGATTCAAACCGTTATGAGTCAGTAAATCGATTCATGATTCGGATCACCAAAGTCACATGATTTCAGCAGTTTGACTCGCGATCCGAATCATGAATCGATTCACTGACTCATAACGGTTCGAAGCTTTGTTCTGAAATCGGCCATCACTATACAAGTCGTTATTGAGGTCATTGACGATGAACGGAGGTCTGACGGGTGTCCAACAATATTAGGGTAAGTTATTAATGACAGAATTTACATTTTTGGTTGAAATAACCCTTTAGAGCACTGTGGCTGAGAGCTCAGAGCAGGTTCTCCAGCAAACCGCACCTGCTAGTGCTTTCTGGCCGGCTGCATGATAGGCCACGATGACCTTCTTCCCATCTCGGTCCTCAGTCTTGGTCTCCAGGCCGGGATAAAGCGTCTTCACGGCTCGGTGCAGAAGAGTGCGCTTCTCCTTCGAGTCCTCCTGCACCTGAAACACATCACCAGTCATCATCAAGACCCTTTCACACCGGACGCCATTTTGACGCGCAGATAATTTGCGCAATGTGTTTATTTTTTGATCAGCTGTGTGTGTAGTGAGCGCTTCCACACCGAACGCGACTGTGCTGCGGCGAAAAAACAGCATTTATTTTTTTTCATTCTGATGTCGATTTTTTTTTACTCTAGCGGCGACAGGAACGGCTTCAACAAATCACACACGAGGAAACAAAGGCGAGGAAATGTCCAGTTGATGTCAGGAGCGATTCACTCAACATTAGCCTGTGCCAGGTGTGGCGTTCCTCAGATTACAGCTGGAGTTCTAGTTAAAGCTGTACAGCTGTGTTAACAGATAGCAATAACTTTACCTTTTATAAATTGTTGATTTTTTCCTAAACCTTGTGTCCGTGATTATGGAAAGTGAACGTGTGTCCATCAGCACATCTGTGGGACCGAAATGTTTGCATTGTGACTGAACTGGAAACATCTGCTCCGGATCGATTGGTTCCTGAAGTGTGTGTTAGTCTCATCAGATGCCATGCTAACGCTACTGTTACTCAAACTGTCCCTTTACTTTGTAAGTGCAGACCCAGCCATGATAAAGGTTTAGCTCCTGTACAAGATTAGGGTTAGCAGACTCCCCTTCAGACTCTGTTCTTTAAGACTGGGTGCACCCTAAACCTTCTCGGTCTCTGAAATAAAATGAAAAGCTTTTCTTCACTGAATGATGAAGTGTCTGCGTTTTCTCAGCTGTCGCCGTGAATGTTTAGGAATGTTGGAGCTCTGAAACGTCGCAAATTCGTGTTGCGGCTGATGTGAATGGATTTAACGCAAAAAATTAGTTTATTCGCTTCGCTTTTTCGTTACGCGTCCGGTGTGAAAGGGCCTTTAGCCTGAGGATGAAACATTGGCCATCTCGTTCATTGATAAATTCATCACTAAAGTGATGTTCACATAAAAATGACAATCTCTTGATCAAACGATGAATACACCACATCAAGAGCATGGAACGCAGTGTTATGATTTATTAGCGGCACAGAGGTGTGTGTGTCCTGACGCGCCTCACCTCGATGGCCACATTTCCCTCTTTGTTCTTGAAGAGCTGAAGCTCGGTCAGCTGCTGCTTCTGCTCTTCTGTCAGAGTCTGAGCCTCGGCCGGATCGAGCTCCGGAGACGCTTCCTGCGGCACATGGAGAAAAGATTCCTCAAGACAGCTCTGGCATATAACATCATCTACAATGATCATACTAACCCCATATAACCCCATCTATCCTAACCCCATTCCAAAAAAGTGTGGACACTGTACAAATTCTGAATAAAAAAAGGATTGCAATAACTTACAAATCTCATAAACTTATATTTCATTCACAATAGAATATAGATATACAAAAAAGCGAGACATTTTGAAATGTTATGCCAAATATCGGCTCATTTCGGATTTCATGAGAGCTACACATTCCAAAAAAGTTGGGAAAGGTTGCAATATGAGGCCGGTAAAGTTAAATGGACATATGAGGAACAGCTGGAAGATCAATCTGCAGCTTATTAGGTCCATTGGCAACATGATTGGGTCTAAAAGAGCCGCTCAAAGTGGCAGTGTCTCTCAGAAGACAAGATGGGCAGAGGATCACCAATTCCCCCAGTGCTGCGGCGGACAATAGCGGAGCGATATCAGAAAGGAGTTTCTCAGAGACCCTGAAACAGAACCTGAACCTAAAGCTCAATCAGAACATGAACCAGAACCAGAACCTTGTGCAGAACCTGAAACAGAACCAGAATTTGAACCTGGAGTTGAGCCTGAAACAGAACCAGAACCTGAAGCTCAGTCTAGATCTCACATTTGGACAAGACACAACACACACACACACACACACTGGATTTAGCCATTTAAATCTAAAGGTTTAATAAAATGTCCATTAAAACAAGATGTATGACTCTGCTTTTCTCAAGTCAATCTTCACAGGGTTAAAATATAATAAACATTGCAGTTGGAATAAAAGGGTGTCTCCCGCGGATCATTGTATGTCAGCGATAAAGAAGTTAATAGGCTATATTGACCTCTCAAGCTGTTCTCAGGGTTTTTCCTACATTTAAATTTTTTGGCGGCCGCAAAAACAAATTTTTGTCCCACCAAAGCCTTATTTGATGAGTTATTGTGATTTATAAATTGATGTAGATTACTAATGCGCGTGACCGGGCGCACGTTAACTGAGTTAACTCTCTGTCTTCTAAACCATCACCGTAGCTCTCTCACTCGCGCATATCAATCAAAATCAGCTGAACTGACACAATGGTAAAAGCTCGGAAGACCGAATCCATGCTCCACGTGGCGCAGTCGCACAATATCTTCCCTGAATTACTGCTGAATGTGAATTGTGCTTAAAAAACGCACTTCTCTTGACAGACGTTTTGCACACACAGCTCACATAAACCTTACTTTCAAATAAACTGAAAAATATCATTATGAAGTGTTTTCTGTGATGTTAAATCTTTTGCGTTATTTTAATAGTCTGGAGACACTCATAACGCGTCCACTTTTGTCCGATTCGCGAACTAATGACTCATTTGAACCGATTCATTTTACTGAACTGATCTGTCCAACACTGAACTCTTGAATCGGTGTGTAATCAAAACAATAATACCATGGGTTATACCTACCCTACCCTAACCCTAACCTAAAACAATAATACCATGGGTTATACCTACCCTACCCTAACCCTAACCTAAAACAATAATACCATGGGTTATACCTACCCTAACCCTGACCTAACCTAAAACAATAATACCATGGGTTATACCTACCCTACCCTAACCCTAACCTAAAACAATAATACCATGGGTTATACCTACCCTACCCTAACCCTAACCTAAAACAATAATACCATGGGTTATACCTACCCTAACCTAACCTTAACCTGGAACAATAACACCATGGGTTATACCTACCCTAACCTAACCTTAACCTGGAACAATAACACCATGGGTTTTACGTAAGCTAACCTAACCCAACCTAACCTAACCCAACCTGCCACAATAATACCATAATCTGTGAATGCCCTGATAAGTGAGTAACCCAGGATCTCACCTCAGCATCCACGGGAACAGACAAGTCATTCAAGCCAACGATCTTCCCGTCTTTATTGATCTCATGGACCACGAAGTCTGAGTACCTGAATAAAAACAAGAGGACATTGATTGATAAACACTGGGCAGTGCTTACAGTGCTCACACACACACACACACACACACACACACACACACACACACACACACACACACACACACACACACACACACACCTCTCTTTGAGGATGCCAGAGAAGCCCTTGTGCTCGCTGATGAACTTGTGAATGCCCACATCTGCCTCACTGAGGCCGTGCTTCATCATGTCAGCGAAACTCTCCTCCTCCTCCTCCTCTTCTTCCTCATCCTCCTCTTCTTCATCCTCTCCTCCTCGGCTCTCCTCTTCCTCATCCTCTCCTACCCTCCTCTTCCTCTCCTCCTCCTCTTCCTCGACTCTGACCCTCTTGGCAGCTGGATCCGGATCCGCATCAGAGAAGGCTCGTTTCTCGCCGGTCAGAACAGGAACAGGTGTTGGCTCAGGCTCTTCCATAAATGCTGCCTATTTCTGCATTGTGTGTAAAAAAAGTTCATGAAGTTGTTTCCTAACTGGCTGTCTCCTGCTTATGCTGTCCAACACATCGGCATTACATTTTTCATGTAATCATGTACATTTATGATTAGAACAATTTTTAACAACTTTGCCCTCAGTCAAAACGATTTGGCTAGCAACAAATGATAGATTCAAAGGACACCACAGCTATAGGAGGACACAACACACTGCTATAGGAGGACACAAACACAGATATAGGAGAACACAAACACTGCTATAGAAGAACACAAACACACTGATATATTTGGACACAAACACATTGCTATAGGAGGACACAAACACACTGCTATAGGAGGACACAAACACACTGCTATAGGAGGACACAAACACTGCTATAGAAGAACACAAACACACTGATATATTAGGACACAAACACTGCTATAGAAGAACACAAACACACTGATATATTAGGACACAAACACAGCTATAGGAGGACACAAACACTGCTATAGGAGGACACAAACACACTGATATAGGAGGACACAAACACTGCTATAGAAGAACACAAACACACTGATATAGGAGAACACAAACACACTGATATAGGAGAACACAAACACACTGATATATTAGGACACAAACACACTGATATAGGAGGACACAAACACTGCTATAGGAGGACACGCACACGCTGCTATAGGAGGACACAAAAACTGCTATAGGAGGACACACACACGCTGCTGTAGGAGGACACACACGCTGCTATAGGAGGACACAAACACTGCTATAGGAGGACACGCACACGCTGCTATAGGAGGACACAAAAACTGCTATAGGAGGACACACACGCTGCTGTAGGAGGACACACACGCTGCTATAGGAGGAGACAAACACTGCTATAGGAGGACACACACACGCTGCTATAGGAGGACACGCACACGCTGCTATAGGAGGACACAAAAACTGCTATAGGAGGACACACACACGCTGCTGTAGGAGGACACACACGCTGCTATAGGAGGAGACAAACACACTGATATAGGAGGACACAAACACAGATATAGGAGAACACAAACACACTGATATATTAGGACACAAACACAGCTATAGGAGGACACAAACACACAGATATAGGAGGACACAAACACAGCTATAGGAGGACACAAACACACATATAGGAGAACACAAACACAGCTATAGGAGGACACAAACACAGATATAGGAGAACACAAACACTGCTATAGGAGGACACAAACACAGATATAGGAGAACACAAACACAGCTATAGGAGGACACAAACACAGATATAGGAGAACACAAACACTGCTATAGGAGGACACAAACACAGATATAGGAGAACACAAACACAGCTATAGGAGGACACAAACACAGATATAGGAGAACACAAACACAGCTATAGGAGGACACAAACACAGATATAGGAGAACACAAACACAGCTATAGGAGGACACAAACACAGATATAGGAGAACACAAACACTGCTATAGGAGGACACGCACACGCTGCTATAGGAGGACACAAACACAGATATAGGAGAACACAAACACAGCTATAGGAGGACACAAACACAGATATAGGAGAACACAAACACTGCTATAGGAGGACACGCACACGCTGATATAGGAGGACACAAACACAGATATAGGAGAACACAAACACAGCTATAGGAGGACACAAACACAGATATAGGAGAACACAAACACTGCTATAGGAGGACACGCACACGCTGCTATAGGAGGACACACACACACTGCTATAGGAGGATACAAACACACTGCTATAGGAGAACACAAACACACTGCTATAAGAGGACACACTGCTATAGGAGGATGTGCACACTGCTATAGGAGGACACAAACACAGCTATAGGAGAACACAAACACACAGATATATTAGGATACAAACACTGCTATAGGAGGACACGCACACGCTACTATAGGAGAACACAAACACACTGATATAGGAGAACACAAACACACTGCTATAGGAGGACACAAACACACTGCTATAGGAGAACACAAACACACTGCTATAAGAGGACACACTGCTATAGGAGGACACACTGCTATAGGAGGATGTGTACACTGCTATAGGAGGACACAAACACAGCTATAGGAGAACACAAACACACAGATATATTAGGACACAAACACTGCTATAGGAGGACACGCACACGCTGCTATAGGAGGATACAAACACACTGATATAGGAGGACACAAACACAGATATAGGAGGACACAAACACAGATATAGGAGAACACAAACACACTGCTATAAGAGGACACACTGATATAGGAGGATGTGCACACTGCTATAGGAGGACACAAACACACTGCTATAAGAGGACACACTGATATAGGAGGACACACTGCTATAGGAGGATGTGCACACTGCTATAGGAGGACAAACACACTGCTATAAGAGGACACACTGCTATAGGAGGACACAAACAGCTATAGGAGGCCACAAAAACAGCTATAGGAGAACACATACACAGCTATAGGAGGAAACACACACAGGCTGCTATATGAGGACACACACTGCTGTAGGAGAACACACACTGCTTTAAGAGGACACACACACACAACTATAGGAGGACACACACACATAGCTATAGGAGGAGACACACACACAGGCTGCAATAGGAGGACACATAAAGCTTTAGGAGGACACACACACACACTGCTATAGGAGGACACAAACACACTGCTATAGGAGGACACGCGCACACTGCTATAGGAGGACACGTGCACACACTGCTAAAGGAGGACACAAACACACTGATATAGGTAGGAAGACACAGACAGCTATAGGACACTGTGATGGCCGACAACGTGGCCACACAGCAAGGCGGTAACTAAGCCACACCCACATAGACATGCATCTTTCTCTTGTTTGTTTACACCTTAGGTTGCTGGTCTTTTAGTATATTTCATGATTAAATATTCTGTTGCAGATCACATTGTAAATTTCATAATAAAGACAGACACAGATTTGGTTCAGGTTCACCACTTTATTTCTAATTTACACTTATGCCATACATGACTAGTTTGGGTGCACACTTTCTAGTTATTAGTGGTATATTGTGTTAACATTTGTTTCTTTGAGTTTAAGTTACCTATATGTGGAAAGCGGAGGTTTGATGCTGTCTGGGCAGAGCGCTGCACTTCTGTGGAGGTCCGTTCGAGTAAAGGACCAGCTGGCGGCAGCAGCCGCCATTTTGTGCCGGTGGTTGAGTCCATGCTGCAGATTAGCCGGGGGAGGGGGTGTAAGATTGTTTGTTTATTTTTTGGTTATTAAATTTGTTTGTGTATATTAACTTGTTTATGACCTGTTGGTGAATTAATTAACAACTTTGTCATGTAGTCTCATTTATTCTCCTTGGGTTAATGGATGTTTGTTGTTCCCTATGTGTGTGTAATGGACTAGCCCTTTGTGTATAAATTTCCCCATGTGTGGCATTTGGGGAGGCCATGTTTTTTTCTGTTTAGTTTGGTTTGATTATTGTTAAGTTTGGTTCTGTTCAGTGTACCCTTTTGTTTTGGGCCCAGACCTGACTTTATTTTCATTCAGTTTTTCAAGTAATTTAATTTGTGAACTTTGGCTTTCTTCATTTAATAAATTAATTTTTTGGTTGGAAATCCTGTGTTCTTTGCCCTTGACTGCTTGGTCCCTCACATATGGTGTCAGAAGTGGGATCAGCAGAGGACACAGGTTTCTTAGTTATTTTTTTTGGGGTCCCCCCCCCCCTTTTCCTCTACCCTGTTTTATTTAAGCCATGAGTCGGTCTGGCAGAAAGGGGGCACAAAGGATGGTGCTAATGGAAACACAAGAAGGAGAGATAGAGTCCATAGAGGATGGTGAGGAGATTGTCCCAGAGGAGTCCGGAGGTCGGGAGCCAACGCTTTCAGATCTGTCAAGTTTGTTTCGAGCCCACATGGCCCAGATGGATGCTCGGGAGGCCGGGCGGGCCCAAGAGCAAAAGGAACAAGAGAGACGATTTAAGGCATTGCAGCATCAGTTTGGCCTGCTTCAGATGGAGGTGCAAGCTCGTACTCGTACTCCACCCACTCCTGATCCACTTGCTATGAATTTAAATCCTGGGGAAATGCAGGATGGGGACCCTGATTCTGGCCGACCACTTTCTAAAAGGAGTGAAAGAGAACTTCATCATGGGGACTATGATAGAGGTCAGTCCTTGATTAAAGAGCCCAGATTAGAAAAACTAAGTGACTCTGATGACGTAGAACATTTCTTGATAACTTTTGAGAGGATTGCTGCAGCATGTTGCTGGCCTAAGGCTGACTGGGCATTCCGCCTGATTCCCCTACTGACTGGTAAGGCCCGAGCGGCATATGTGCTTATGGACATTGATGACTCTCTTGATTATGATTGTGTCAAGTCAGCTATTCTGAGAAAGTACGACATTAATTTAGAAACTTATCGACAAAGATTTCGTTCTCTGGATGTTGAACCGTTTGAAAGTCCCAATGAGTTGTATGCCAGGCTGAAGGAGCTGTATGGGAAATGGATTCGACCTAGAGGTAAAACTTTTGAGGAAATTGGAGAAATAATAATTCTTGAGCAGTATCTTCGAATGCTCTCTCCTGAGCTTCAGGTATGGATCCGTGAGCGGGGCCCTGATACTGCTGCGGAAGCGGCATCATTAGCGGATGTGTTCGTTGCTGCCCGGGGAAGGAACCAGCCATGGAGTTGGCGGGGTGGGAGAGAGTCTCGCAAGCCTCAAGTCTTTCATCCATCCCAGTACAACTCCTCGGGTAAGCCTCCTGTAGGAGGAAAATCTGAGTCTGTGATGTCTTTTAATCCTGGCCAGAAAGTGCTGGTGATGTTACCGAGTCAAGAGAGCAAACTATTGGCAAAATGGCAGGGTCCATTTGAGATCCAGCGGAAGCTGGGACCCACCACTTATGAAATTGCCACACCAGGCCTGGACAGATCTAGTAAAGTATTGCATATTCATTTGCTGAAAGAGTGGATTCCTCGTCCTGAGAAAGAGTCACAAGTTCTGATGATTAAACAGGTGATGAAAGAAGAGGAAGTGGAGGAGCAATATTTGCCTCAGCCGGTTGCAGAATGTGTCAATCTGGAACATTTACCAAAAGATCGCCAATCACAGGTGAGAGCACTTTGTCACCCTGACCTTTTTTCGGAGTACCCTGGGGCTACAACATTGATTGAACATGAGATTGTGTTGAAAAGGGATGCTGTTGTCAAAAGGATGAGTTATCGAATACCTGAGCGATTACAGGTTTCCTTGAGGAAAGAGATGGATCTAATGCTGACATTGGGAATCATTGAGCCGTCTAAGAGTGAGTGGTGCCACCCAGTGGTTTTGGTTCCAAAGAAAGATGGAAGCTTACGGTTTTGTATTGATTTTCGATACCTGAACTCTGTCTCTAAGTTCGATTCCTATCCAACACCCCGTATAAGCGACCTAATTGACCGCTTGGGTCAAAGCAAGTATCTAACCACCATTGACCTCGCCAAAGGATATTGGCAAATTCCTCTCACCCTTCAATCTAGAGAGTTGACTGCCTTTAGAACCCCATGGGGGCTATTTCATTTCCGGGTCCTCCCTTTTGGCCTGCATGGGGCTCCAGCCACTTTTCAGAGGCTCATAGACCAGATATTGCATGGTTTGTCTTTTACGGCCGCCTACTTAGATGACATTGTTATCTACAGTGACACGTGGGAACAGCACCTACAACATCTTCAAGAAGTTCTGCGGCGACTCCAGCAAGCTGGCCTCACCATCAATCCCCTCAAATGTGCTGTAGCCCGAACTGAAATTGAATATCTGGGCTATGTTATTGGTAAAGGGGTGGTCAGACCCCAGGTAAAAAAAGTCCAGGTCATTCAACAGTGTCCTTTACCCCAAACACAGAAAGAATTAAGATCGTTTCTGGGTATGGCTGGCTTTTATAACCGCTTCATTCCCAATTTCTCTGGCAGAGCAGCAGCCTTGACAGATATGGTGGGCTCAAGGTGCCCCAACCGACTTCAGTGGTCAGAGGAAGCAAAGATGGCATTTCAAGACATCCAGATTGCCCTTGGTGAGGACCCTGTGTTGCACAATCCTGACTTTAATGAACCGTTTATTGTGCAAGCAGATGCTTCGGAGCGAGGCATTGGAGCCGTGCTACTGCAAGGGCACGCCAATGGGCGACAACTCGTGGCTTGTATTAGCCGTAAGCTCTTCCCGCGAGAGGTGCGGTATTCGACTATCGAAAAGGAGTGCTTGGCTGTGAAATGGGCTCTGGATTCCCTAAAATATTATCTGCTGGGGAGAGAGTTTATTGTGGAAACGGACCACAAGGCTCTGCAGTGGTTGAAGAGGATGAAGGACACCAATAGCAGAATTACTCGGTGGTATTTGGCCATGCAGCCCTTCCGATTTGTTGTCCAGTATGTTCCAGGGAAAGATAATGCTACGGCTGATTTCCTCTCTCGCTGTGTCAGTGAGGTTCCTGAAGTGGGGGGGAGTGTGATGGCCGACAACGTGGCCACACAGCAAGGCGGTAACTAAGCCACACCCACATAGACATGCATCTTTCTCTTGTTTGTTTACACCTTAGGTTGCTGGTCTTTTAGTATATTTCATGATTAAATATTCTGTTGCAGATCACATTGTAAATTTCATAATAAAGACAGACACAGATTTGGTTCAGGTTCACCACTTTATTTCTAATTTACACTTATGCCATACATGACTAGTTTGGGTGCACACTTTCTAGTTATTAGTGGTATATTGTGTTAACATTTGTTTCTTTGAGTTTAAGTTACCTATATGTGGAAAGCGGAGGTTTGATGCTGTCTGGGCAGAGCGCTGCACTTCTGTGGAGGTCCGTTCGAGTAAAGGACCAGCTGGCGGCAGCAGCCGCCATTTTGTGCCGGTGGTTGAGTCCATGCTGCAGATTAGCCGGGGGAGGGGGTGTAAGATTGTTTGTTTATTTTTTGGTTATTAAATTTGTTTGTGTATATTAACTTGTTTATGACCTGTTGGTGAATTAATTAACAACTTTGTCATGTAGTCTCATTTATTCTCCTTGGGTTAATGGATGTTTGTTGTTCCCTATGTGTGTGTAATGGACTAGCCCTTTGTGTATAAATTTCCCCATGTGTGGCATTTGGGGAGGCCATGTTTTTTTCTGTTTAGTTTGGTTTGATTATTGTTAAGTTTGGTTCTGTTCAGTGTACCCTTTTGTTTTGGGCCCAGACCTGACTTTATTTTCATTCAGTTTTTCAAGTAATTTAATTTGTGAACTTTGGCTTTCTTCATTTAATAAATTAATTTTTTGGTTGGAAATCCTGTGTTCTTTGCCCTTGACTGCTTGGTCCCTCACAGACACACACAGCTATAGGAGGACACAAACACATTGCTATAGGAGGACACAAACACATAGCTATAGGAGGAGACACACACACAGGCTGCAATAGGAGGACACATAAAGCTTTAGGAGGACACACAGACACACTGCTATAGGAGGACACACACAGTGATAGGAGGACACACACACACTGCTATAGGAGGACACAAACACACTGCTATAGGAGGACACAAACACACTGCTATAGGAGGACACGCGCACACACTGCTAAAGGAGGACACAAACACTGATATAGGTAGGAAGACACAGACAGCTATAGGACACACACAGCTATAGGAGGACACAAACACATTGCTATAGGAGGACACAAACACACTGCTATATTAAGACACAGACAGCTATAGGAGGACAAACAGACACTGCTATAGGAGGACACACAGACACTGCTATAGGAGGACACACAGACACTGCTATAGGAGGACACACAGACACTGCTATAGGAGGACACACACACAGCTATAGGAGGACACACAGACACTGCTATAGGAGGACACACACACAGCTATAGGAGGACACACAGACACTGCTATAGGAGGACACACACACAGCTATAGGAGGACACACAGACACTGCTATAGGAGGACACACACACAGCTATAGGAGGACACACAGACACTGCTATAGGAGGACACACACACAGCTATAGGAGGACACACAGACACTGCTATAGAAGGACACACAGGCACTGCTATAGGAGGACACACAGACACTGCTATAGGAGGACACACACACAGCTATAGGAGGACACACAGACACTGCTATAGGAGGACACAAACACACTGATATAGGTAGGAAGACACAGACAGCTATAGGACACACACAGCTATAGGAGGACACACATACACTGCTATAGGAGGACACACAGGCAATGCTAAAGGAGGACACAAACACACTGATATAGGTAGGAAGACACAGACAGCTATAGGACACACACAGCTATAGGAGGACACAAACACATTGCTATAGGAGGACACAAACACACTGCTATATTAAGACACAGACAGCTACAGGAGGACACACAGACACTGCTATAGGAGGACACACAGGCACTGCTATAGGAGGACACACAGACACTGCTATAGGAGGACACACACTGCTATAAGAGGATACAAACACAGATATAGGAGGATACACTGTTATAAGAGGACACTAGACATGTGCCGATTTTCGATCATGCGATTTATCACGATAATGAATATGCACGATATTGTTATCGTGTGCACTTTAAAATATCGTAAATAATAATTTATTAACAATTTATAATTTTTTTATAATGCATTCAAAAATACTTTGCCCATAAATCGTATAAATGCTCAACACCGCGCTGCTGAAGTGCCGCTCAGTGACAGCAGAGGGCGCTGATGAACTGCAGAATGCGGTTGTTACCCCGGGAACCCCGCAAACAAACAAAAAACCACAAGTAATTTTTAAAACAGCCATTCGTTTTTGTAATCTCAATGTTGTTCATCACAGCGCCAAATACTTAATACTTAAAGACTTAATAGGCTATTTATTTTCAAACTTAAACATTTTTATGTTTTAATCTGGACTACAACATGCCCTAATAATTAGAACTGTTCTAATGATTTGTTATTGTTCAGTATAACTTTGAGACATACGACTTCATTAGTTAACATGTTAATTCATTATTACCAAACTGACAATGAAAAACACTTATAAAGAATTAATCATTCTATGTTCATTTCTTAGTTACTGTTTAATAACATTAAAATCAAAATCAAAATAACTTTTTTAATGGACCTAAGATAAAACTAACAATGATCAGTATTTCTTAACTAACATACCAAAAACATTATACTTTCTGTACCAAATGTAGCTGTTGCATTTAATGCATTAAATAATGAGACCTTATTGTAATTTGTAAGCTTACCTGTTGTTCTTTAGAGCCTAATTCTTTTGCAATTTAATCTGTTTGAAAATTGTACTTTTACAGCTCTGAAAAATATCAAGAGACCACTTAACATTGATTTCTCAATGAGGTGTCTCTTAATTTTTTTCCAGAGCTGTATATATTTTTGGTGCATTATTGTATTTAAACATTCAGTTATTTTTGTTCTTACATATCGTATATCGTGATATAACTTCATCAATTAATCGCAACATGAAAAATTGATATCGGCACATGCCTAACACACACACAGACAGCTATAGGAGGACAAACAGACACTGCTATAGGAGGACATACAGGCACTGCTATAGGATGACACACACACAGCTATAGGAGGACACACACTGCTATAAGAGGATACAAACACAGATATAGGAGGATACATTCACTTTTATAAGAGGACACATACACAGGCTGCTATAGGAGGACACACACTGCTTTAGGAGGACACACAGACACAGCGCTATAGGAGGACATGCACACACTGCTATAGGAGGACACAAACACTTCTATAGGAGGACACACACTCTGCTATAGGATACACACTCTGCTATAGGAGGACACAAACACACTTCCATAGGAGGACACACTGCTATAGGAGGACACAAACACTTCTATAGGAGGACACAATGCTATAGGAGGACACAAACACTTCTATAGGAGGACACACACTCTGCTATAGGATACACCCTCTGCTATAGGAGGACACAAACACACTTCCATAGGAGGACACACTGCTATGGGAGGACACACATTCTGCTACAGGGGGACACACACTGCTATAGGAGGACACACCCAAACTGTTATAGAACACACACCTATAGGAGGATACAAACATTGCTATAGGACACAAACACACTTCTATAGGAGGATGTGCACACTGCTATAGGAGGATACACACACACTGCTATAGGAGAACACACACACACACACACACACACACACACTGCTATAGGAGGACACAAACACTGCTATAGGAGAACACAAACACACTGCTATAGGAGAACACAAACACACACTGCTATAGGAGAACAAACACACACTGCTATAGCAGAACAAACACACACTGCTAAAGGAGAACACACACACACTGCTATAGGAGGAAACAAACACACTGCTATAGGGGGACACAAACACACTGCTATAGGAGAACACACACACACACACACACACACACTGCTATAGGAGAACACAAACACACTGCTATAGGAGAACACACACACACACTGCTATAGGAGGAAACAAACACACTGCTATAGGAGGACACAAACACACTGCTATAGGAGGACACAAACACACTGCTATAGGATGACACAAACACACTGCTATAGGAGAACACAAACACACTGCTATAGGAGAACACAAACACACTGCTATAGGAGAACACAAACACACTGCTATAGGAGGACACAAACACACTGCTATAGGAGGACACAAACACACTGCTATAGGAGGACACAAACACACTGCTATAGGAGGACACAAACACACTGCTATAGGAGGACACAAACACACTGCTATAGGAGGACACAAACACACTGCTATAAGAGGACACAAACACTGCTATAGGAGAACACAAACACACTGCTATAGGAGGACACACACACTGCTGTAGGAGGAGACACAAACACACTGCTATAGGAGGACACAAACACACTGCTATAGGAGAACACAAACACACTGCTATAGGAGGACACACACACTGCTGTAGGAGGAGACACAAACACACTGCTATAGGAGAACACAAACACACTGCTATAGGAGAACACAAACACACTGCTATAGGAGAACACAAACACACTGCTATAGGAGGACACAAACACTGCTATAGGAGAACACAAACACACTGCTATAGGAGGACACACACACTGCTGTAGGAGGAGACACAAACACACTGCTATAGGAGAACACAAACACACTGCTATAGGAGAACACAAACACACTGCTATAGGAGGACACACACACTGCTGTAGGAGGAGACACAAACACACTGCTATAGGAGAACACAAACACACTGCTATAGGAGAACACAAACACACTGCTATAGGAGAACACAAACACACTGCTATAGGAGGACACAAACACTGCTATAGGAGAACACAAACACACTGCTATAGGAGGACACACACCCTGCTGTAGGAGGACACACACACTGCTATAGGAGGACACACACACTGCTATAGGAGAACACAAACACAGATATAGGAGGACACACACACTGCTATAGGAGGACACACACACTGCTATAGGAGAACACAAACACACTGCTATAGGAGGACACAAACACAGATATAGGAGGACACACACACTGCTATAGGAGGACACACACACTGCTATAGGAGAACACAAACACACTGCTATAGGAGGACACAAACACACTGCTATAGGAGAACACAAACACACTGCTATAGGAGGACACACACACTGCTGTAGGAGAACACAAACACACTGCTATAGGAGGACACAAACACACTGCTATAGGAGAACACACACACACTGCTATAGGAGGACACACACACACTGCTATAGGAGGAGACACACACACATTGCTATAGGAGAACACACACACACTGCTATAGGAGGACACACACACTGCTATAGGAGGAGACACACACACATTGCTATAGGAGAACACACAAACACTGCTATAGGAGAACACAAACACACTGCTATAGGAGGAGACACACACACATTGCTATAGGAGAACACACACACACTGCTATAGGAGGACACACACACTGCTATAGGAGAACACAAACACACTGCTATAGGAGGACACAAACACACTGCTATAGGAGAACACAAACACACTGCTATAGGAGGACACAAACACACTGCTATAGGAGAACACAAACACACTGCTGTAGGAGGAGACACAAACACACTGCTATAGGAGAACACAAACACACTGCTATAGGAGGACACACACACACTGCTATAGGAAAACACAAACACACTGCTATAGGAGGACACAAACACACTGCTATAGGAGAACACACACACACTGCTATAGGAGGAGACACAAACACTGCTATAGGAGAACACAAACACACTGCTATAGGAGGAGACACACACACACACACACATTGCTATAGGAGAACACACACACACTGCTATAGGAGGACACACACACACTGCTATAGCGAGAGAGAGAGAGAGAGAGAGAGAGAGAGAGAGAGAGAGAGAGAGAGAGAGAGAGAGAGAGAGAGAGAGAGAGAGAGAGAGAGAGAGAGAGAGAGAGAGAGAGAGAGAGCGAGAGAGAGAGAGAAAATATAATTCTAATATAATTAGAAAATATAAATGACCTAAACAAATAAGTGTGTGTGTGTGTGTGTGTGTCCAAACCAACTGCGTTGCAGTTTTCTTATATTCTGGATGATTATAGCAAATATATGAATCAACTTTAATAACACACATTTACTCACATCTTAGCAGACAGCGGTGTGTATGTGAGATCTCTAACACAGATCTGAACGAGCAGAGAGCAGAGGTCAAACACGATCAAACTCATCGAACACCGATCACAACACAACGCGACGAACCGACACACACGTGCCTCTTCTGACTCTCATACCCCGGAAACGAACGCTCCACAAAGCCCCGCCCCTTGACGCATGTCATTGGCTTATAGCGGTGTCAATCATGCAATACTGTAAATCTGATTACACTATTCGATGAAACACATATAGCAATATTAGTATTCTATCAGAGAATTATCCCCTTTATATATCATCTCAAGCAGCAACAACACACGAACGTTAATTGTAATAATAATATTTATTTTTTATTGTTACATGAAATGAACACACATTTCATACACCATACAAATTATTACACTCAATTAAATAACCAACATATTTATTTGTTTTCGTTAAATCCCACTTGCCAACGTATTTCTTTCATCCAATCAGTGAGTCTTGCTACGTGATGCCTCTTTAATATTCATGAGCGCGCGGGCCCGTCAATGGCAGCGGCGACGCGCAGTGGAGAGGAGCGAGGTCCTCATCATGAGCTCTAGAAAGGGTGAGAAACATCTCACACACACACACACACACACAGAGAGAGAGAGCTGTTGTCTATGTGAGCGATGCTTCTGTCACTGATGTGTGTGTTCTGCTCGGTCCGGTCCAGTGTTGGCCATTCAAGCCCGGAAAAGGAGGACAAAAGGAAAGAAGGATAAGACGGGTCACCATCGCAAGTAAGGAGGGTGTGTGTGTGTGTGTGTGTGTGTGTGTGTGTGTGTGTGTGTGTGGGTGTGTGTGACGCTATGTCAGTTACTAATGGCAACGGCGCGTGTCGCTCCACTTCCTCGTGCTTGCGCGCGGCGCTGCTTTATTACCGGGAGACGCGCGTTACTGAGAGCTAATCCTTCAACATTTCCACACAAATTAATATCATCATTCATCATCATAGACATTAATATCAGCACAAACAGTTGTGTGTCTGACTGTCTGTCTGACTGTCTGACTGACTGTCTGTCTGTCTGTCTGAGTGTCTGTCTGTCTGTCTGTCTGACTGTCTGACTGACTGTCTGTCTGTCTGTCTGAGTGTCTGTCTGTCTGTCTGTCCGTCTTTCTGTCTGTCTGTCTGTCTGTCTGAATGTCTGTCTGTGTGTCTGACTGTCGGAGTGTCTGTCTGAGTGTCTGTCTGTCTGTGTGTCTGAGTGTCTGTCTGTCTGACTCTGTCTGACTGTCTGTCTGACTGTGTCTGTGTGTCTGACTGTCTGTCTGTCTGATTGTCTGTGTGTCTGTCTGTCTGAGTGTCTGTCTGTCTGAGTGTCTGTCTGTCTGTCTGTCTCTCTGTCTGTCTGTCTGTCTGTCTGTCTGACTACTTGTCTGTCTGTCTGTCTATCTTTCTGTCTGAGTGTGTCTGTCCGTCGTCTGTCTGAGTGTCTGTCTGTGTGTCTGACTGTCTGTCTGTGTATCTGTCTGTCTGACTGTCTGTGTGTCTGTCTGTGTGTCTATCTGACTGTCTGTCTGTCTGACTGAGTGTCTGTCTGTGTGTCTGTCTATCTGACTGTCTGTCTGTCTGACTGAGTGTCTGTCTGAGTGTCTGTCTGAGCGTCTGTGTGTCTGTCTGTCTGTCTGACTGTCTGTGTGTCTGTCTGTCTGTCTGTCTGTCTGTCTGTCTGTCTGTCTGACTGTCTGTCTGTTGTCTGTCTGACTTACTGTCTGTCTGAGTGTCTGTCTGTCTCTCTGTCTGACTGTCTGTCTTGTCTGTCTGTGTGTGTCTGACTGACGTCTGTCTGACTTACTGTCTGTCTGACTGTCTGTGTGTCTGTCTGTCTGACTGTCTCTCTGACTGTCTGTGTGTGTGTCTGTCTGTCTGTCTGTGTCTGTGTGTCTGTCTGTCTGTCTGTCTGAGTGTCTGTCTGTCTGATTGTCTGTCTGTCTGTGTGTATGTCTGTCTGTCTGTGTATCTGTCTGAGTGTCTGTCTGTCTGTCTATTTGAGTGTGTCTGTGTGTCTAATTGTCTGTCTGTCTGTCTGAGTGTCTGTCTGTCTGTCTCTCTGATTGTCTGTGTGTCTGAGTGTCTGTCTGAGTGTCTGTCTGTCTGTGTGTCTGTCTCTCTGATTGTCTGTGTGTCTGAGTGTCTGTCTGAGTATCTGTCTGTCTTTGTGTCTGTGTTTCTGTCTGTCTGTCTGTCTGTCTGACTCTGTCTGACTGTCTGTCTGACTGTGTCTGTGTGTCTGACTGTCTGTCTGTCTGATTGTCTGTGTGTCTGTCTGTCTGAGTGTCTGTCTGTCTGAGTGTGTGTCTGAGTGTCTGTCTGTCTGTCTGAGTGTCTGTCTGTCTGTCTGTCTGAGTGTCTGTCTGAGTGTCTGTCTGTCTGAGTGTCTGTCTGAGTGTCTGTCTGAGTGTCTGTCTGTCTGTCTGAGTGTCTGTCTGAGTGTCTTTCTGTCTGAGTGTCTGTCTGTCTGAGTGTCTGTCTGAGTGTCTGTCTGAGTGTCTGTCTGAGTGTCTGTCTGTCTGAGTGTCTGTCTGAGTGCCTGTCCGTCTGAGTGTCTGTCTGTCTGAGTGTCTGTCTGACAGGGTTAGGGTTAGGCTCTCAGCACAGGATGGAGTCAGCGCAGGATGGAGTCAGCGCAGGATGGAGTCAGCGCAGGATGGAGTCAGCGCATGATGGAGTCAGCGCAGGATGGAGTCAGCGCAGGATGGAGTCAGCGCATGATGGAGTCAGCGCATGATGGAGTCAGCGCATGATGGAGTCAATGCAGGATGGAGTCAGCGCATGATGGAGTCAGCGCATGATGGAGTCAGCGCAGGATGGAGTCAGCGCAGGATGGAGTCAGCGCAGGATGGAGTCAGCGCATGATGGAGTCAGCGCAGGATGGAGTCAACGCAGGATGGAGTCAGCGCAGGATGGAGTCAGCGCAGGATGGAGTCAGCGCAGGATGGAGTCAGCGCAGGATGGAGTCAGCGCAGGATGGAGTCAACGCAGGATGGAGTCAGCGCAGGATGGAGTCAGCGCATGATGGAGTCAGCGCAGGATGGAGTCAGCGCATGATGGAGTCAGCGCAGGATGGAGTCAGCGCAGGATGGAGTCAGCGCAGGATGGAGTCAGCGCAGGATGGAGTCAGCGCAGGATGGAGTCAGCGCAGGATGGAGTCAGCGAAGGATGGAGTCAGCGCAGGATGGAGTCAGCGAAGGATGGAGTCAGCGCAGGATGGAGTCAGCGAAGGATGGAGTCAGCAAAGGATGGAGTCAGCGCAGGATGGAGTCAGCGCAGGATGGAGTCAGCGAAGGATGGAGTCAGCGCAGGATGGAGTCAGCGAAGGATGGAGTCAGCGCAGGATGGAGTCAGCGAAGGATGGAGTCAGCGAAGGATGGAGTCAGCAAAGGATGGAGTCAGCGCAGGATGGAGTCAGCGCATGATGGAGTCAGCGCAGGATGGAGTCAGCGCAGGATGGAGTCAGCGCATGATGGAGTCAGCGCATGATGGAGTCAGCGCAGGATGGAGTCAGCGCATGATGGAGTCAGCGCATGATGGAGTCAGCGCAGGATGGAGTCAGCGCATGATGGAGTCAGCGCATGATGGAGTCAGCGCATGATGGAGTCAGCGCATGATGGAGTCAGCGCATGATGGAGTCAGCGCATGATGGAGTCAGCGCATGATGGAGTCAGCGCAGGATGGAGTCAGCGCATGATGGAGTCAGCGCAGGATGGAGTCAGCGCATGATGGAGTCAGCGCATGATGGAGTGAGCGCAGGATGGAGTCAGCGCAGGATGGAGTGAGCGCAGGAAGGAGTCAGCGCAGGATGGAGTCAGCGCAGGATGGAGTCAGCGCATGATGGAGTCAGCGCAGGATGGAGTCAGCGCAGGATGGAGTCAGCGCAGGATGGAGTCAGCGCATGATGGAGTCAGCGCAGGATGGAGTCAGCGCAGGATGGAGTCAGCGCAGGATGGAGTCAGCGCAGGATGGAGTCAGCGCATGATGGAGTCAGCGCAGGATGGAGTCAGCGCATGATGGAGTCAGCGCATGATGGAGTCAGCGCAGGATGGAGTCAGCGCAGGATGGAGTCAGCGCAGGATGGAGTCCTAATAAAAGGATTATTAGGAACAGCTGTTCAGTTTCTCACTAATGCGATTATCTAATCAGCCAATCACGTGGCAGTTCTTCAGTGCATTTAGGGGTGTGGTCCTGGTCAAGACAATCTCCTGAACTCCAGACTGAATGTTGGTGCATTCGGTGCATCCCTAATTAAATATGCTCTATAAATAAAATGTACTTACTTTACTTAATTAAACCGACATGTCACTCAAAATTAAGTCAAAATGCCCGTCTGCGAATATCTTCATAAACTGTCGGTTATGTGTTGTATTATTTTGGGATAATAAAGTTCATTGTTAAATGCCCTGCCTCCATTACATGACTATATCACCAGACGTGTTGTGCCGCCGCTACACACACCTGAGCTCCCCATTGTTAACCCGTGGGGTTTAATCTGGAGTCGGCCCACCCTCTCTAACAGCTCCAGCTCTTCTGGGAAGGCTTTCCTCAAGGTTTAGGAGTGTGTTTATGGGGATTTTTGCCCATTCTTCTAGAAGCTCATTTGTGAGGTCAGGCACTGATGTTGGACGAGAAGGCCTGGCTCTCAGTCTCCGCTCTAATTCATCCCAAAGCTGTTCTATCGGGTTGAGCTCAGGACTCTGTGCAGGCCAGTCCAGTTCCTCCACACCAAACTCCTCATCCATGTCTTTATGGAGCGACGCTTTGTGCACTGGAGCGCAGTCATGCTGGGACAGGAAGGGGCCGTCCACAAACTGATCCCACAAAGCTGAGAGCATGAAATTGTCCAAAATGTCTTGGTGAAGCATTAAGAGTTCCTTTCACTGGAACTAAGGGGCCAACCCCTGAAAACAACCCCAGCCCATGTATATTAATCTATATACAGTAACAGGGCCCTAGCGCTGACCAAATGATGCAAGAGAACAGTTACACTCAGTTCATGTGAGATATACACTCACACACTGACACACACTCACACACTGACACACACATTTGTTTTTTTGAAATGTGGGAACATAACATTCCATAAGCATAATGGTTTTTATACCGTACAAACCGTATTTTCTAATCCACTACACTGCCCCTAAACCTGCCATCACAACGCAGGAAACATTCTCCATTGGTACTTTCTCAAAAAAAAAAACATCCTGTATGATTTCTTTACAGTCATTCGTCACCTCTGCATTCATCTCTCTCTCTCTCTCTCTCTCTCTCTCTCTCTCTCTCTCTCTCTCTCTCTCTCTCTCTCTCTCTCTCTCTCTCTCCTCTCTCTCTCTCTCTCTGTGTGTCTGTGGAAGTAGGCCATGTAAAGATAGCAGCCTCAATTCTGACCCCTAAAATATAAGCGCGAGTCGGATGGAGTCGCATCTTCTGCGCCCGTATGTTGGTGTGATGCTTTATCGTTTCTGCTCTTCTTTAGCGAATCACAATCTGACGGTTGCCATGACAACCAGGCCAGTTTCTTCCAGCTTGTTGTGTTGCATGTCATAGGAAGTGCAGTAGATCCTCTGACATCACAGTGTGTGTGTGTGTGTGTTTGTGTGTGTGTGTGTGTGTGTGTGTGTGTGTGTGTGTGTGTGTGATGGGTAGGTTTAGGGGCAGTGTAAAGGGATAGAAAATAAGGTTAGTACATCATAAAAACCATTACGCCTATGGAATGTCCCCACATTTCCCAAAAACAAATGTGTGTGTGTGTGTGTGTGTGTGTGTGTGTGTGTGTGTGTGTGTGTGTGTGTGTGTGTGTGTGTGTGTGTGTGGTGTGTGTGTGTGAGCATGTGTGAGCATGTGTAAACTGCACACCCTCTGCTGGATTGGTTCGCGTTCACAGCTTCATTTGGTCTTTAATGCAATCATGTGCCATGAGTTTCTGTCTTCAGCGATTCGGCTTCGACCCAGATCCGAATCTGTTAGGGTTAGAGCTGAACTCGACAGGACTGACAGGTCTCACACACACCATCACCATCATCAGCTCTATATTTCCTCACGCCCTGACGAAACCTACCAATTCACAAGATTAACAGAATGCATAGCTGATATAAAAAATTGGATGAATAGTAATTTTCTGCAACTTAATTCAGATAAAACTGAATTTTTAATTATTGGACAGAAAAGCTCCACAAGTAGTAACCGAGAATACTGTCTAACACTTGATGACTGCTCTGTCAAGCCCTCGTCGTCAGTGAGGAACCTGGGTGTGCTCTTTGATACCAATCTTTCATTTGAAAGCCACGTTTCTAGCATCTGTAAAACCGCATTCTATCATCTTAAAAATATATCTAAATTACGGCACATGCTTTCAATGCAAAATGCTGAACAGTTAGTCGATGCGTTCATGAGCTCAAGGCTAGATTATTGTAATGCTCTACTGGGTGGTTGCCCTGCTCGCTTAATAAACAAACTCCAGCTGGTCCAAAATGCAGCAGCTAGAGTTCTTACTAGAACCAGGAAGTATGATCATATTAGTCCAGTTCTGTCAACACTGCACTGGCTCCCTATTAAACATCGCATACATTTTAAAATCTTGCTTATTACTTACAAAGCACTAAATAGTTTAGCTCCCCGGTACTTAAGCGAGCTCTTAACGCATTATACCCCATCACGTCGATTGCGGTCTCTAAACTCTGGCCAGTTGATAATACCTAGAATATCTAAATCAACTGCAGGCGGTCGATCATTTTCCTATTTAGCTCCTAAATTGTGGAATAGTCTTCCTAGCATTGTTCGGGAAGCAGACACACTCTGTCAGTTTAAATCTAGACTAAAAACACATCTCTTTACTATGGCATACACATAGAACATTTTTAACTTTCATTATTCAATTCAATTGACTGATTGTTAGGCTGCATTAACTAGGTCAGCCGGAACCGGGAACACTTCCCATAACACCTGATGTACTCGTTACATCATAAAAAGAGTGGCATCTATGCTAATGTTAGTCTCTCTGTTTATCCCGAGGTTTATCCCGGATCTGGGCCCTGTCCGGATCGGATGGTGGACCTGCCTGGACATGACCAGCTCATCCTGGAGTGTCTGCTGAGCCGTGTCAAATGGTGTCTCCTCTGAATTTGCCTCACTGGCACGACATGCTCAAAACCCGTCTTCGGCGCAATAATTCCGATCTTTCATGTATTCATACTCTTGTGTAATTGACGCCCCATCCTAAATAAATCTGTCTCTTCCGTGATACCCTGAACATTTTGAATAATCCGATCTAATATGATTTCCGACCTGTAAGGTTGCCAGAGTAATAATCTTACACGGTGTGTTAATAGGCCAGAGGAGAACTGGCACCCCGACTGAGTCTGGTTTCTCCCAAGGTTTATTTTTGTCCATCATGCCCTGATGGAGTTTTGGTTCCTTGCCACTGTCGCCTTTGGCTTGGCTTGCTCAGTTGGGGACACTAAAAATATGATTAAAGTTATTCAACTTATTATACAAATAAAATATATGAATTAGGTCTTATTTAATTCTATAAACTATAATACTGATCTGCCAACATTGTCGCTATATGATAAATTAAAATAAGCTGATAACATCACTGTTTTCTCCAGTACGACTGTACAGCCAAATCTAATTTTGTCGCAATATTATCCTGTTTGACACTGTGAAGCTGCTTTGACACAATCGTGATTGTAAAAGCGCTATATAAATAAAGTTGATTGATCATCTCTCTCTGAGCTCGCTCACACCATCATCTCTCTCTGAGCTCGCTCACACCATCATCTCTCTCTGAGCTCGCTCACACCATCATCTCTCTCTGAGCTCGCTCACACCATCATCTGCTGTAAAATACAGACAGTGGACGAGAAGAGAGAATCAAGAAAGGAAAGCAGCAGCAGCTTTAGGAAGAGAGCAGCTGTAAAATGGGGGAGAGAGAGAGAGACAGAGTGTGTGTGTGTGTGTGTGTGTGTGTGTGTGTGTGTGTGTGTGTGTGTGTGTGTGTGTGTGTGTGTGTGTGTGAGAGAGAGAGAGAGAGAGAGAGAGAGCGTTGCCCTGAGATACAGGATGTCGTAACAGACGGAACGCTGGATTGTGGGAGGGGAGCAGAGAGACGGAGAGAGAGAGAGAGACGGAGAGAGTGTGTGTGTGAGCGAGAGAGAGAGAGACAGAGAGTGTGTGTGAGAGAGAAAGAGAGATAGACGGAGAGTGTAAGAGAGGGAGAAAGTGAGTGTGTGAGAGGGACAGAGAGAGAGTGAGTGTGTGACAGAGAGAGAGAGAGATCAGATCCCCCCCGCTCTCTCTCAGTGGTATGGCCCGCTGCGCGCACAGATCTGTTATTGTGCAGCGCTGCAGAAGACAGAGAGAGAGACAGACGTGTGTGTGTGTGTGTGTGTGTGTGTGGGAGCTGCGCTTTTCATCGTCATTCAGGAAACGCCGCGCTGGAGGACGAGTGTGAGCCGACACAGGAACAACAACAGCGAGACTGAGACCTTCCTCTCCACATCTCAGCCTGTGTCCTCCATCCTTTATTTTCCTCCAAGGAAGAGGAGAAGAGGAGGAGGAGGAGGAAGAGAAGAGGAGGAGAAGAGCACCCTCCCCTCACTCACGGCTAGCAGAACGCTCCGGAAACAGAGAGAGATAGAGAGAGCTTTATTCCTCCTGCTTCTGCTCCGTTCTTCTTTCGGGAGCGAGCGGCTTGCCCATGTCCGTCAACTCAGAAAAATCCTCTTCCCCAGAAAGGTATCGCATCCTCATCTACCTGTCTGTCCTCCATCTCATCCCTCTCTCTCTCTCTCTCTCTCTCTCTCTCATCCCTCTCTCTCTCGCTTGCTCTCTGTCTGTCTGTGTCCTCCTGTCTTCTGTTGTGTGTTTCTCTGATATCAAATGCAAACACAGGCAAGAGCTGTAATACATTTCATACTGCACACACACACACACACACGCACACGCGGTCTGAATTCTACATGAGCTTATAGACACAGTGTTTGGCATCAGATCCACGGCGCATGAGAAGCGCTGTCTGATATGCGAGCCGGACTCCATTGATCGGATGGAGCTGTTTCTGTTATTTAGGCCATCAGAAGCGCTGACGCCTTCCTGAAGAGACACTTCTAGCAGTTTAACACACGACTCAGTCCAAGAAATCCCCACATGTGCGCTAACCCAGCGTCACATGACCTGCACACGAGACCATGGAGTCTCCGGATGGATGATGAATTGTGGGACAGTCTTCTGGATGGATGTGGAATTGTGGGACGGTCTTCTGGATGGATGTGGAATTGTGGGACGGTCTTCTGGATGGATGTGGAATTGTGGGACGGTCTTCTGGATGGATGTGGAATTGTGGGACGGTCTTCTGGATGGATGTGGAATTGTGGGACGGTCTTCTGGATGGATGTGGAATTGTGGGACGGTCTTCTGGATGGATGTGGAATTGTGGGACGGTCTTCTGGATGGATGTGGAATTGTGGGACGGTCTTCTGGATGGATGTGGAATTGTGGGACGGTCTTCTGGATGGATGTGGAATTGTGGGACGGTCTGGATGGATGTGGAATTGTGGGACGGTCTGGATGGATGTGGAATTGTGGGACGTTGTCCTGAATGCTGTATGTTTACAAGCGAGGACGCGGTTATGATGACTCTCTGTGAATATGATGGAAAGATACACTGGCCTAAAGGATTATTAGGAACACCTGTTAAATTTCTCATTAATGCAATTATCTAATCAGCAAATCACATGGCAGTTCCTTCAATGCATTTAGGGGTGTGGTCCTGGTCAAGACAATCTCCTGAACTCCAAACTGAATGTCAGAATGGGAAAGAAAGGTGATTTAAGCCGTTTTGAGTGTGGCATGGTTGTTGGTGCCAGACGGGCCGGTCTGAGTATTTCACAATCTGCTCAGTTACTGGGATTTACACACACAACCATTTCTAGGGTTTACAAAGAATGGTGTGAAAAGGGAAGAGCATCCAGTCTGCAGCAGTCCTGTGGGAGAAAATGCCTTGTTGATGCTCGAGGTCAGAGGAGAATGGGCCGACTGATTCAAGCTGATAGAAGAGCAACTTTGACTGAAATAACCACTCGTTACAACCGAGGTATGCAGCAAAGCATTTGTGAAGCCACAACACACACAACCTTGAGGCGGATGGGCTACAACAGCAGAAGACCCCACCGGGGACCACTCATCTCCACTACAAATAGGAAAAAGGGGCGACAATTTGCACGAGCTCACCAAAATTGGCCAGTTGAAGACTGGAGAAATGTTGTCTGGTCTGATGAGTCTCGATTTCTGTTGAGACATTCAGATGGTAGAGTCAGAATTTGGCGTAAACAGAATGAGAACATGGATCCATCATGCCTTGTTCCCACTGTGCAGGCTGGTGGTGGTGGTGTAATGGTGTGGGGGATGTTTTCTTGGCACACTTTAGGCCCCTTAGTGCCAATTGGGCATCGTTTAAATGCCACGGCCTACCTGAGCATTGTTTCTGACCATGTCCATCCCTTTATGACCACCATCCTCTGATGGCTACTTCCAGCAGGATAATGCACCATGTCACAAAGCTCAAATAATTTCAGATTGGTTTCTTGAACATGACAATGAATTGATTGTACTAAAATGGCCGCCTCAGTCACCAGATCTCAACCCAATAGAGCATCTTTGGGATGTGGTGGAACGGGAGCTTCGTGCCCTGGATGTGCATCCCACAAATCTCCATCAACTGCAAGATGCTCTCCTATCAATATGGGCCGACATTTCTAAAGAATGCTTTCAGTTCTAGGGGTTGCACCGACTAGTTGACTAATCGACTAGTCAACCTTAATGCTCTGTCATGACGCCTTAAGCTTGACGTCGACTAGTCACTGCCTATAGAGGGCGCTACAGGATAAACAATTTCCTGACACGCAGGCTCTGTTTTGAACAGTTAAAAATGACAAATAAATGCATTCTCCGAGAGCTCTCCACAAGACCTGTTTGATTATACCATCTGGATGCTCAAAATTGATCGGGAGAATGCACGCTTATTGTACACGTAAGTTAATCATCACGCTAGGCTCCATCACCTCACACAAAACCATTCAGTAGCGCAGAAATGTATTGTCAACACAGTTCTGGGATTTATCAATAAAATAGCTTAGAAACTGAAAAGTTGTAGCGCATATTTCTTGATAATAAAACTTACAGCTTCACTATTAGTAGAGAGACACTGCCAGGTAGAATTAATTCACACGCAATCACTCACTAATGCATTCACATGTAATCTTTATTGTGCTAGTTTATCTGTATCTTATTCAGAACGAGCAGAAATCTGTGAGAAACATAACGACCATAAGAACTGATACAAAAGCTGTTGTGTTGGAGCTAACCTTATGGGCAGCTCTGTGTCATATGCCATAGCTGTCCTGGGCACAAGGAGACCCGTGCTCGCGTCTCAGCTCGAGGTTCAGGTTTATTTGTTCGTTAATGACGTCATCAGCGACTAGTCGATGTTGACTCGACTTTCATCACATAAATGTCGACTTTAAAAAAATGGAAGTCGTTCAACCCCTATTCAGCACCTTGTTGAATCAATGCCATGTAGAATTAAGGCAGTTCTGAAGGCGAAAGGGGGTCAAACACAGTATTAATGTGTGCTCCTAATAATCCTGTAGGTGATACAGACGGTTAATGCAGAACGACAGGGATTGGCCTTCGCTAAATGATGAGAACCTTTCAGAGGGCATTTGAACGAATGTGACTCAGAGGCGTAATGGTGGGCAGGACTGGCTGATACTTCTCCAGAATGACCTGCTACAGACAGGATAGAAGCAGAATCCCAGGATGAAGCAGATCCAGGGCAGAGAGGAGCCTGTTATATTGTGAACATGTTAGTGAATGGATGCTGGTTGTCGGAGACTCGCTGGATATCCAGTGTTTATGCCATGCTAACCCTAAAGTGATGATTTTCTGCTGGTCAGTTACACACACCTGAAGCAGTGGATCGTGCTCTTGCTGGCGTATCACACACTTCCAGAAGAGGAACGCCAGAGAGATCCCCCAATAACTCTAGCTCTAGTGTGAACCATGACCATATGAGAGTCATCTGTCTCCAGAATAAGCTGCTGTCTCTCTGTTCATCTCATGTCATGTGATCCCTGTTAGTGGACATGACACCAGCTCACAGCAGCAGTCCTGACAGGTGTGTGTGTGTGTGTGTGTGTGTGTGTGTGTGTGTGTGTGTGTGTGTGTGTGTGTGTGTGTGTGTGTGTGTGTGTGTGTTTGTGTGTGTGTGTGTTTCTGAAGGTATAGATACACCAGTAGGGTTACAGGTAGGCTTTCACTGTTTATTTTAATAATTGTCAATTGTAGTGAAGTACGTTTTTTCAGGGAAGAAGGAGGCGAGAACTGCCGAACTCTAATCACTTTAATCCAAAATAAACAAATACAGAACGAAAAGAAAAGTGGCAGGTCTGTTCCTCTCTCGTCCTTTATCGTCATTGCTCCTCCTTTTATGCTCCCATAGCTCCTCAGTGAGATATGAAGGTTGGGTTGTGCAGCTCATTATCACTCATGCGCTCCGTTCTCATGGCCTCTGTCCCCATCCAGCCGAAAGGCTCTCACTGTATTATATTCCCATTGGACCCTCCTCCGCTACGAAATTCCCTCGGCCTGCTGGATCCTGCCCATCATGGCGGACAGCAGCAGGCCTGGCCTCCGGAGGAAGGAGTTAACTTCTCCATCCTCTCACGGACACATGAACAGTTAGTACATGCGTTCATGAGCTCAAGGCTAGATTATTGTAATGCTCTACTGGGTGGTTGCCCTGCTCGCTTAATAAACAAACTCCAGCTGGTCCAAAACGCAGCAGCTCGAGTTCTTACTAGAACCAGGAAGTATGATCATATTAGTCCAGTTCTGTCAACACTTTCAAGGGTTTGAACGCGGCTCTTTTAAAGAGGTCATCATTTATATAGTCCTTCAACAATATAGATTGTTTCAAAGCAGCTTCACAGTGGTAAAAAGGAAAGCGTAAAAACACTAATTTAACTCTTAATGTTTTACCTTAAAGGGATAGTTCACACAAAATTGAAAATTCTGTCATTTACTCACCCTCAGGTTGTTCCAAACCGGTATGAGTTTCTTTCTTCTGCTGAACACAAAAAATATATATTTTGGAAGAATGTCCAGAGGGAACAAACATTCACAACCATAGTATTTTTCTCTACTATGTTAGTGAATGGTTGCTCTATCTGATTGGTTACAAACATTCTTCCAAAATATATTTTTTGTGTTCAGCAGAAGAAAGAAACTCATTCAGGTTTGGAACAATTTGAGGGTGAGGAAATGACAGAATTTTCATTTTTGGGTGAACTGTCCCTTTAGTCATTGCTCCTGCTATTTTGTAGAAGTATTTATGTGTCTGAATCACAACCCATAATAACCTATAATTTATATCAGTACTTTATTGAGGCCTTTGCTATCTAGACATCTGCCGCTGGAAAACATCTACTGCTGAAATGACAACAGCATTGATGGTGTGTGAGTGTGATTTCTGGCCTGCGTGTGAGTTGGTCATGAGATTCCTGGCATCGCTCTGGTCCTAGAGCTCCACAGAGACTCAGGCAGAGCCAGGCAGGAGACATTCAGGATCCTCCGTCATTATGGATCACGGTTACTCTCATTCCAGCAGGACATTTGGTTTAGCGCTCAGTGCACTGCGATTACGACATCGAGCCAAGCGCAGGTAAGACAGCGAGCCAAGCGCAGGTGTGTGTGTGTGTTTATCGACAGGGATGATGAGATCGTCTGAGCCAATCAGATTCTCTCAGACACATGACTACTCTGCATATTGAAGTCTTAAAGGTACAGTAATAAAATCAGCCTGCATAAGATGTTTGGATTGTAAAGAGGTTGAAATCTCATGGTGTGTGTCTGTGTTTTGTGGACTCGTTTGACACACGATGGTCAGAATGTGACGCTCAGCATGTGAATGTGTGTGAGGGGTGTGAATGGAGACACTGAACTATATTTGTTCCCATGTAGCTGAGTGAACGTTAGTGTGTCTGCATGTGTGCTTTATTCTTAAAGAATTAATTTTATGTCAAGCTCGATTCGAGATTTGTGTCTGTAGTTTCTATGGCAACAAGATGAAGGTGTTGTGTGCGCTTCGAGGTGTCTGACCGCTGTGTGTGTGTGTGTTCCTGTAGGCCCGACACACAGAAGGTTCCATCCACCCCTCCCCCTCCCCCTCCTCCTCCACCTCCGCCCCCCCCACCCCCACCTGAGCCCGTGGCCCCGCCGGAGCCGGAGGAGGAGATTCTGGGCTCTGATGATGAAGAGCAGGAGGATCCGGCCGACTACTGCAAAGGTACTGCACATCTGTCTGTCTGACTGTCTGTCTGTGTGTCTGACTGTCTGTCTGTCCGTCTGCCAATCCATCTGTCTGTCTGTCTGTCTGTCTGTCTGTCTGTCTGACTACTTGTCTGTCTGTCTGATCTATTTGTCTGTCTGTTTGTGAGTCTGACTGTCTGTCTGTCCGTCTGCCAATCCTGTCTGTCTGTCTGACTACTTGTCTGTCTGTCTATTTGTCTGTCTGTTTGTGAGTCTGACTGTCTGTCTGTCCGTCTGCCAATCCGTCTGTCTGTCTGTCTGACTACTTGTCTGTCTGTCTGTCTATCTTTCTGTCTGTCTGTGTGTCTGACTGTCTGTCTGTCCGTCTGCCAATCTGTCTGTGTGTCTATCTGTCTGTCTGTCTGTCTGATATAGAGCTGAGTATCGCCAGCATAACAGTGGAAACTAAGGTCATATCTCCCAGTGGTAGCATATACAGTGTGAAAAGCAACGGGCCTAACACTTCATTTACTGCTTTTAAAAAAGGCAACCTGAGCTTTATCATTTGTTCATCTGTATTATTTATTTTTATATTTATATTTCTTATGAACTCTGTTATTTTGGCTTTTATTGTTGGTAGTAGTAATATTAATCTCACGTTATCTTGTTTTGAGCAGTGATGTAGTGTAAACCACTGCTGCTACTGCTCACACTGCAAAAAATGCTTTTCTTACTTAGGTTTTTTTTTCTTGTTTTCAGTCCAAACATCTAAAAATTCTTAAAAGAAGAAGTATTTACAAGAGAAAAAATTACTCAAAAGGGAATTTTTGCTTAAAATAAGCAATATAATCTGCCAATGGGGTAAGCAAAATAATCTTATTTTAAGCAAAAACTTAATTTTGAGTTATTTCTTCCCAAAACAAGACAATAGTTTTTACTTGTCTAGTAAATGTTTCTTAATGTAAGAATCTTTAAATGTTTGAACTAGAAACAAGACAAAAATACTAAGTAAGAAAAGCATGTTTTGCAGAGCATGTTTACATCAAAAGCACACGGCAGTATTGAGACAGAAACCACAATGAGCTGGAAGGGTGGAGTGAGACTCAAGTGTCAAACAGAGTCTTAATAAGCCTGAGTGCTGGATGAGCTCTTCTGTCTCTAACTGAAGGAAACTTTAGCCGGATTCTCCCGTTTCTGGCTGTAGCATCAGCCCAAAGTCTCTTCTTTCTCTGTTCCGCAGGAGGATACCATCTGGTGAAGATAGGGGACCTGTTCAACGGGAGATACCATGTGATCCGGAAGCTGGGCTGGGGCCATTTCTCCACAGTCTGGCTGTGCTGGGACATTCAGTGAGTCCCACTTTACACACGTTACTTCTGAATGGGAGACTAAGTCGGAATAAGACCCGTCTTCTATATAAACGAGCCAATCGCTGATGGGTACAGTCATTGCATATCTGTGTGTGTGCTGCCGTTAGAAGCTCCGGTTACTATAGAAACAGTCCTTGTTCTGAGATGCTGCACATGCACAGTGGCTTGACCAGCCGGAAAAATAAGCGTTTTCATGCTATTTGAGCATAAGCACATACATGATGCAGGTGTTGTCATATTTCATTAGAGTCCCTGCACCTTATTACGCAGCACTCTGTGGGTTAGGATGACAGAAGGGGTTAAAAGTCGCATGTTTAGTCTGGTCTGCCTCAATGTCAAAATGACTAAGATGACCAATCAAATCAAAGTAGGCGGGGTTTACATTCTTTTTTGGCTCGTGCACACAGTCTTCACAGTGTGTGTGTGTGTGTGTGTTAACAGAGCAAAGCGGTTTGTTGCAATGAAGGTCGTGAAGAGCGCGCAGCACTACACAGAGACAGCACTGGATGAAATTAAATTACTCAGATGTGTGAGTATCTACACACTCATACACACACACACACGCCGAGATATTCACTCACTCACTCACTCACTCACTCACTCACTCACTCACACACGCAGAGACACTCACTCACTCTCTCTCACACACACACACACACACACACACACACACACACACACACACAGACACTCACTCACTCACACACACACACATGGACGACACACGATCACTGGACTCAGACATGCCTTGTTTCATTCCTTCACACTCTCTCTCTCTCTCTCTCTCTCTCTCTCGCTCTCTCTCTCTCTCTCTCTCTCTCTCTCTCTCTCTCTCTCTCTCTCTCTCCTCTCTCTCTCTCTCTCTCTCTCTCTCTCTCTCTCAGGTGCGTGAGACAGATCCTGATGATCCTAATAAGGACATGGTTGTTCAACTCATAGACGATTTCAAGATCTCTGGGGTGAACGGAATTCGTATCCTCACAGTGTGTGTGTGTGTGTGTGTGTGTTTGTGTGTGTCAGTCATCGTTTTCTTTAACTCTGGTTCTCAGATGTGTGTATGGTGTTTGAAGTTCTTGGTCATCATTTGCTGAAGTGGATCATCAAGTCTAATTATCAGGGTTTGCCGTTACCCTGCGTCAAGAGCATCATTAGACAGGTAACCATGCTCACACTGACCTTCACTGACCTTCACTGACCTTCACTGACCCTCAAGGCAAGGCAAGTTTATTTATACAGCACATTTTATACACAATGGCAATTCAAAGTACTTTACATATAAATTAATTAAATAGTGATAACATATGTATAAGAAATAAGAATATCAAGTCCCAAGACGGGCTCCTGTAAGGGTCGTGACCTTTGCCCCGCAGGGCCTCCCCTTTCTTGAGTCCACTTCTTTACACACAAGCAGAATGAAGCGAAACACACTGCTCTCCTTTTCCAATCTCTTCCAATCAGACAGCCCTAACCAAACATAACAATCAACAGATGCAGAAGAAACAGAAATATACAGTTGTAAAGAGAATTAAAAAGAATAAAATGATGATATATAGATAACATAACAATAATCAAAGATAAGAACAAAGGTAAACTAAAACAGTTATAAAAGGATGAAAAGATGATGCTCAGATAAGATAGGGTGCGATCAGTCAGACGTACAGTGGCTCAGAGCTCATTCAGTAAATGCACAGCTAAACAGATGTGTTTTGAGTCTGGATTTGAATGTGGCTACTGTTGGAGCACATCTGATCTGTTCAGGAAGCTGGTTCAGCTGCGGCTGGCATAATAGCTAAAAGCAGACTCTCCTTGCTTTGAGTGAACTCTTGGTATTTCTAACTGACTTGATCCTGCTGATCTGAGTGATCTGTTGGGTTTGTATTTAATCAGCATATCTGCGATGTATTGAGGTCCTAGCTCATTGAGTGATTTATAAACAAGTAATAGTACTTTAAAATCGATCCTAAATGTAACTGGAAGCCAGTGTAAAGACCTGAGGACTGGTGTGATATGGTCATATTTTCTGGTTCTGCTCACAATCCTGGCAGCAGCGTTCTGTATGAGCTGCAGCTGTCTAATGGTCTTTTTGGGAAGGCCGGTGAGAAGGCCATTACAATAGTCCACCCTACTGGTGATGAAAGCATGAACTCTTGCAATATTTTTCAGATGATAGTAAGCTGATTTAGTTATTGCTTTGACATGACTACTGAAACTCAGACGTGACTCCAAAATCACTCCAAGATTCCTGACTTGATTTTTTGTTATCATGCCTTTAGCCTCAAGATACGCGTTCACCTTGAGAATTTCATCTTTGTTTCCAAATGTAGTGATTTCAGTTTTGTCTTTGTTTAACAGAAGATAGTTTTGGCACATCCAGTTGTTAACTTCATCAATGCATTTGCACAGGGAGTCAATGGGGCTGTAGTCATTAGGTGATAGTGCTAAGTAGAGCTGGGTGTCGTCAGCATAGCTGTGGTAAGCAATATTGTTCTTCTTCATTATTTGGCTCAGTGGCAGCATATACAGGTTAAACAGGAGTGGTGCTAGAATTGACCCTTGTGGGACTCCGCATGTCATGGACGTCCACTCAGACTTATGGTCTCCTATACTCACATAATAACCTCTCCCTTCTAAGACCTGAACCATTTGAGGACCATCCCAGAAAGCCCGACCCAGTTTTCCAGCCTGTCTAGAAGTATGGTGTGGTCAACAGTGTCGAATGCAGCACTGAGGTCGAGTAGAACCAGAATTGATGTTTTGCCTGTATCAGTGTTTAAGCGAATATCATTTATAATCTTTATGAGCGCTGTCTCTGTGCTGTGATGCGGTCGGAAACCAGATTGAAAATTGTCAAAATTATCAGTTAGAGTTTAAGAATTTGTTCAGCTGACTGAAAACTACTTTTTCAATGATCTTGCCAATGTAGGGGAGATTTGAGATTGGTCTGTAGTTGCGCAATATGGAGTTATCCAGATTTCTCTTTTTCAGAAGAGGCTTAACCATTGCGGTTTTAAGAGTTTGGAAAAGTCCCATAGAGAAGTGAGGAGTTCACCACTTCTAGGAGATCTGCTTCTAAGCAGTTAAACACACTTTTGAAGAAAGAAGTGGGGAGTGTGTCAAGGGCGCAGGTTGATGTTTTAAGGTGCTGAACCGTTTCTTATAAAACTTTGCCGTCAATTGCTTCGAAATCTGACATAGTAATTTTCTGATGTTGTGGTCTGATCTGACTGACCCCAGAGCAACTCGAAGATGTGCTGATCGCCTTTTTGATATTATTGATTTTCTCTGAGAAGTAGGAAGCAAACTCACTGCATTTGCTGTCTGAGAGCATTTTGCTGGGAATGTGACTCAAGGGATTTGTTAGTCTCTCTACAGTAGCAAAAAGAGTGCGCATGTTGTTTATGTTTATGTTTGTAATATTTGAGAAGAAGGTCTGTCTAGCTTTGCCTAATCCCACATTGAAAGCGACCGGGGAGGGTGCCTCGGTTCTGGGTCCTCTGGTTGGCTTTGGCTAGCCGAGACGGACTCAAAACGGGCCGTCAGGGTTTTGTCGAGGAGAGGGCACGACAAACCTGACGTTGTGTATCATCAGCTTTAGACTTTCTATCACATAACAGAACAGAAATAGAGAAAGAGGCAGGCACACTGGGCTCCCACTTGTTCTGTAAACATTTGATAAAGGTACTGTTATCATAGCGTGGACCCAAAACACATCAATGAAAGCTGGAATCAGTTGTTTTGGTGACCCTCATTAATCCTCACTGATCTTCACTGACTCTCAGTGACCCTAACTGACCCTCAGTTACCTTCACTGACCCTCAGTGACGCTGACTGACCCTTGGTTACCTACACTGACCCTCAGTGACCCTGACTGATCCTAACTGACCCTCATCTCACTGACCCTAACTGACCCTCACCGACCCTAACTGATCTTAACTGACCCTCATCTCACTGACCCTAACTGACCCTCACCGACCCTAACTGATCCTAACTGACCCTCACCGACCCTAACTGATCTTAACTGACCCTCATTTCACTGACCCTCACCGACCCTAACTGATCCTAACTGACCCTCACCAACCCTAACTGATCTTAACTGACCCTCACCGATCCTAACTGATCTTAACTGACCCTCACCGACCCTAACTGATCTTAACTGACCCTCATCTCACTGACCCTCACCGACCCTAACTGATCTTAACTGACCCTCATCTCACTGACCCTCACCGACCCTAACTGATCCTAACTGACCCTCACCAACCCTAACTGATCTTAACTGACCCTCACCGACCCTAACTGATCTTAACTGACCCTCATCTCACTGACCCTCACCGACCCTAACTGATCATAACTGACCCTCACCAACCCTAACTGATCTTAACTGACCCTCACCGACCCTAACTGATCTTAACTGACCCTCATCTCACTGACCCTCACCGACCCTAACTGATCCTAACTGACCCTCACCGACCCTAAATGATCCTAACTGACCCTCACCGACCCTAACTGATCCTAACTGACCCTCACCTCACTGATTCTAACTGAACCTCAACTGAACCTCATCTCACTGACCCTAACTGACCCTCACCGATCCTAACTGATCCTAACTGACCTTCACCGATCCTAACTGATCCTAACTGACCCTCACCTACCCTAACTGATCCTAACTGACCCTCACCGACCCTAACTGATCCTAAATGACCCTCACCTCACTGATCCTAACTGAACCTCAACTGAACCTCATCTCACTGACCCTAACCGACCCTCACCGATCCTAACTGACCTTCACCGATCCTAACTGATCCTAACTGACCCTCACCTACCCTAACTGATCCTAACTGACCCACACCTCACTGACCCTAACTGACCCACACCGACCCTAACTGATCTTAACTGATCAATAACTGAACCTCATCTCACTGACCCTAACCGACCCTCACCGATCCTAACTGACCTTCACCGATCCTAACTGATCCTAACTGACCCTCACCTACCCTAACTGATCCTAACTGACCGACACCTCACTGACCCTAACTGACCCACACCGACCCTAACTGATCTTAACTGATCAATAACTGACCCTCACCTCACTGACCCTAACCCATCCTAACTGACCCTAACTGATCCTAACTAACCCTAACTGACCCCACCTCACTGACCCTAACTGATCCTAACTGACCCTCACCTCACTGATCCTAACTGACCCTCACCAACCCTAACAGATCCTAACTGACCCTCACCTCACTGACCCTAACTGATCCTAACTGACCCTCACCTCACTGACCCTAACTGATCCTAACTGACCCTCACCTCACTGATCCTAACTGACCCTCACCAACCCTAACAGATCCTAACTGACCCTCACCTCACTGACCCTAACTGATCCTAACTGACCCTCACCTCACTGATCCTAACTGACCCTCACCAACCCTAACAGATCCTAACTGACCCTCACCTCACTGACCCTAACTGATCTTAACTGACCCTCAACTCACTGACCCTAACTTATCCTAACTGATCTTAATTGACCCTAACTGATCCTCACCGACCGGAACTGATCCTAACTAACCCTCACCGACCCTAACTGACCCTCACCTCGCTAAACCTAACTGATCCTCACCGACCCTATCTGATCATAACTGATCCTCACCGACCCTAACTGATCCTATCTGACCCTAACTGACCCCTCACCTCACTGAGCCTAACTGACCCTAACTGTCCCTCACCGACCCTAACTGACCCTAACTGTCCCTCACTGAGCCTAACTGACCCTCACCAACCCTAACAGATCCTAACTGACCCTCACCTCACTGACCCTAACTGATCTTAACTGACCCTCAACTCACTGACCCTAACTTATCCTAACTGATCTTAATTGACCCTAACTGATCCTCACCGACCGGAACTGATCCTAACTAACCCTCACCGACCCTAACTGACCCTCACCTCGCTAAACCTAACTGATCCTCACCGACCCTATCTGATCATAACTGATCCTCACCGACCCTAACTGATCCTATCTGACCCTAACTGACCCCTCACCTCACTGAGCCTAACTGACCCTAACTGTCCCTCACCGACCCTAACTGACCCTAACTGTCCCTCACTGAGCCTAACTGACCCTCACCAACCCTAACAGATCCTAACTGACCCTCACCTCACTGACCCTAACTGATCTTAACTGACCCTCAACTCACTGACCCTAACTTATCCTAACTGATCTTAATTGACCCTAACTGATCCTCACCGACCGGAACTGATCCTAACTAACCCTCACCGACCCTAACTGACCCTCACCTCGCTAAACCTAACTGATCCTCACCGACCCTATCTGATCATAACTGATCCTCACCGACCCTAACTGATCCTATCTGACCCTAACTGACCCCTCACCTCACTGAGCCTAACTGACCCTAACTGTCCCTCACCGACCCTAACTGACCCTAACTGTCCCTCACTGAGCCTAACTGACCCTCACCGACCCTAAATGACCCTCACCTCACTGAGCCTTACTGACCCTCACCTCACCGACCCTAACTGATCCTAACTGACCCTCACCTCACCGACCCTAACTGACCCTAACTGACCTCACCTCACTGACCCTAACTACAAGAACACCAGACTAAAGGCCTTGTTGTGTGGCAGTGGTGGCGGTTTGGACAGTTACTTGGGTCCACATCATGAGTATTATGGACTAGCCTTCCCTTAGCTGATCACCTGTGTGTGTGTGTGTGTGTGTGTGTGTGTGTGTGTGTGTGTTGAGCAGGTTCTGCAGGGGCTGGATTACCTTCACAGTAAGTGTAAGATCATCCACACAGACATCAAGCCGGAGAACATCCTCATGTGTGTGGATGATGCCTTCGTGCGCAGGATGGCGGTCGAGGCCACGGAATGGCAGAAAGCAGGAGCGCCACCGCCCTCTGGATCCGCTGGTATTCCTGTGATTCATCCCTGCTTCCTGCACTGCAAAAAAATGCTCTTCTTACTTAGTCATTTTGTCTTGTTTCTAGTCCAAATATCTAACAATTCTTAAAGGGATCCCCTGGTGTTAAGACTTGTATGGCTTAATATAACATAAATGATGTCTCTTACTGAAATATGTAGTAGAAAACCCATGAGAGATCTACGTTATTTAAAAAAAATCTGTTTTATATTTGGACCATGGGCAGTGCCATTTTGTTTGCGCTCTAGGGTGATGACGTAGAATGGTTGCACTCGGCAATCAGCTGGCACTACCCATAGCTATTTTTACCACAATGCAACTCGAAAATTGTTTCAGAGTTAAACAAAACCAATTCATTGCTTTGTAATTGTACTTAAAACACACTCAAACATACATGTGCATATCTAAATATCTAAATATTTAGATATTTGGGCTGGAAACAAAAAAATGCCTGTATCAGTATTTAAGCGAATATCATTTATAATCTTTATGAACGCTGTCTCTGTGATGCAGTCGGAAACCAGATAAAACATTGTCAAAATTATCTGTTTGAGTTTAAGAATTTGTTCAGCTGACTGAAAACTACTTTTTCAATGATCTTGCCAATGAAGGGGAGATTTGAGATTGGTCTGTAGTTGCTCAGTATGGAGTTATCCAGATTTCTCTTTTTCAGAAGAGGCTTAACCATTGCGGTTTTAAGGGCGGTTGGAAAAGTCCCATAGAGAAGTGAGGAGTTCACCACTTCTAGGAGATCTGCTTCTAAACAGCTAAACACACTTTTGAAAAAAGAAAGTGGGGAGTGTGTAAAATTTTATCGTCAATTGCTTCGAAATCAGACATAGTAACTTTCTGGGGTTGGGGTCTGATCTGACTGACCCCAGAGCAACTCGAGGATGTGATGATCGCCTTTCTGATATTATTGATTTTCTCTGAGAAGAAGGAAGCAAACTTTAGAAAAAAATACTAAATAAGAAAAGCATTTTTTGCAGTGTGTGTTATGATCCTGAGCTTGATGAGTGACACTGACTTTGTGTTTCTGTGTTTGTTTGCAGTCAGCACGGCTCCGCAGCTTAAACAGGTCAGACTAACCAAATCCATTACATACAGGAATATAAGCATTAAAAAAAAAAGCTGAAAGAGCCGAGTGTGTGCTTGAGCTGTTTCCTGTGGTGTGGTGCCTCCTGCAGGTGGGGAAGATCTCCAAAAATAAAAAGAAGAAGCTGAAGAAGAAGCAGAAGCGGCAGGCGGAGCTGCTGGAGAGACGCATGCTGGAGATCGAAGCTCTGGAGCGGGAGGCAGAGCAACAGAGAGTAGGCGGAGCCTCATCAGACTCCGCCCCCAGTCCAGCCCTGGTACGGGCAGAGAGTGAGGAAGAGGAGGATGAAGAGGAAGAGGAGGAAGAGGAGGATGAGGAGGGAGAAAAGGAACGGCCTGTCAGACTCACCAACCACACATGTGAGTTAATGAGATTTGACAAGATCAGATGCCATACATATCAGATCCTTATCTTCACAAATACAGGAACGTAACATGAAAGGAGGATAAACTAAAGCCCCGAGTACACTTCTCATGGCCTGCTCTGGCTCGCCATCAGCTCATGCCCGTGTGTTTTTTATTGAATAAATCTGCCAATATATACAGTATATAATAAATGATCTGCCAATGGGGTGAGAAAAATAATCTTATTTCTGTTTGGGACGGAAACAAGAAACAAGATTTAAATCAGAAACAAGATTATTTTCCTCACCCCATTGGCAGATCATTTTGCTTGTTTTAAGCAAAAACTCTCATTTTGATTCTGTTAAGAAAAGAAGGAAAAATATTGTATGTAATTTTACTCTAATCTAGTAAATGCATCTTGATTTAAGAATTTTTAGATATTTAGACTGGAAACAAAACAAAATTACTCAGTAAGAAAAGTATTTTTTGCAGTACACTCACGGTCAGCAGAACTGAACGACTTGCGGTTGTGATTGTTTGCTAGACGGAGCAAAGTGTAAACGCCTCAACCCTGTGTGAGAGTTTACATCAGCCTATTCCACCACAGTGTTCCTGTCTTTATACTCCTTTATTTATTTACTTGTTCTGTAAGTTAGCATTTCCATTGCTGAATCTGACCTTACAGCTGCTGTTCCTGTAATGTTTCTTAGATATAAAACCGTAAAGTGAACAAACACAAAGGCCTAATCTCTGCTTTGACATGATCTCCATCATCTTTGCAGTTTAGCTACTGTCTACTTTTAATCTTGGGTGTGATAAAGTATTAAATTCTTACAAGCAAACGCTCTCCAAAGATGTTTTTGTTGTTGTGGTTTTCACCTCTACGAGCCCTAACCCTTTTCTGTGATTTTCACTTTCAATTCTGTTTCTTATTTATTATTTAATAATGAGCAGAGAAGATCTCAGATGTGCTGATTTCTTATAAAAGATTTAAAAATGAAAGAAATTAAAGACTAGTTTTTTTTCTATTGTAAGTTTTAATGTAAAATGTTTTTGAATTTAACATTGGTCTATGTTTAAATGTTTTGCCACTTGCGTGAGCAACATATAAATATAAAGTATATTTAATATAAGTATATTATACTTGAATCCACAAGATTCAGTGTTGCCACCCCTCATAGTTCACATGCCACCGCCTTGCCACCCCATGAATAATTTTCTAGATCCGCCCCTGCCCCAGAGAATGATAAAGGTTCAGGAACTGGAATTCTGTCTCAATGTCTTTCAGGTGCAGAACCGGATCCGGATCAGCAGGAGATAGAGGAGAAGGAGGAAGAAGGGGAGGTCAAGCCCTCCGCTGAAGAAGAGTCACAGACACACACACACACTCCAGCCACACCGCAGGAGGAGCAGCAAAACTCAGGACAACAAGAAGAGAAGGATGAAGATGTGAGAGAGGAAGAGGATAAACCCGAGAAAGAGGAGGATAAAGCAGAGGAAGAGGAGACAGAAGCCCCGCCCTCGCAGAACGCAACGGAAGAGCCGGAGACACACGAGGAAGAAGTGAAAGAGACGACAGAGAGACAAGAGGAGGAAGAGGAGGATGAAGATGAAGAATATGAGGATGATGAGGAGGATGATGATGAGGAGGAGGAGGCAGAAGATGAAGGCCTGGAGCAGAACGACAGCTGTAAAACCAACGGCCACTTGAGTGTGCAGGAGTCTCCGCCACACCTCTGCCCTCTGGTGGACTCAGAGATCAGCGCGACCGACCGCGAGGCCTCCGACCAATCATACGAGCTCTACAACGGAGAGACAGCCGGACTGACCAATGGAGCGCGGCACCGCGGAACCGCCCCTCGCTTCCCTGAGTTGCCTCTGGACCCGACCGGAGGAGCCCCGGAGCTCAGCCAGACAGACCGCAGCCGCACAGTGTCCTCCTCCAGCACCGGAGACACGCCCAAAGGTCACACACACACACACACACTGACCAAAGGTCACACACACTCACACACACACCCAAAAGTCAGACACACTCATATCTGTTTGAGTTTAAGAATTTGTTCAGCTAACTAAAAACTACTTTTTCAATGATTTTGCCTATGAAGGGGAGATTTGAGATTGGTCTGTAGTTGCTCAGTATGGAGTTATCCAGATTTCTCTTTTTCAGAAGAGGCTTAACCATTGCAGTTTTAAGGGCGGTTGGAAAAGTCCCATAGAGAAGTGAGGAGTTTACCACTTCTAGGAGATCTGCTTCTAAACGGTTAAACACACTTTTGAAAAAAGAAGTGGGGAGTGTGTCAAGGGTGCAGGTTGATGTTTTAAGGTGCTGAACCGTTTCTTTTCAAATGTTACCGTCAATTGCTTCGAAATCTGACATAGTAACTGTCTGAGGTTTTGGTCTGATCTGACTGACCCCAGAGCAACTCAAGGATGTGCTGATCGCCTTTCTGATATTATTGATTTTCTCAGAGAAGTAGGAAGCAAACTCGCTGCATTTGCTGTCTGAGAGCATTTCTCTGGGAATGTGACTCGGGGGGGTTGTTAGTCTGTCTACAGTAGCAAAAAGAGTGCGTGTGTTGTTTATGTTTCTGTTTATAATATTTGAGAAGAAGGTCTGTCTAGCTTTGCCTAGTCCCACATTGAAAGCATGAAGGCTATCTTTATAGACATTATAATGGACTACAAGTTTTGTCTTCTGCCTCATGCATTCAGATTTCCTACATTGTCCTTTCATTATCCAAACTGCTGTTGAGTTTCTCCAAGGTGCTTTTTGTTTGCCACTCTTTTTTCTGACTTTCAGAGGAGCAATATCATCAATTACACTCTTTACTTTTGAGTCTGCAGATATGCTTGGTGTTAGAGATAAAGCCTTCATAAACAGCACATTAGTGTTCTCATTTAAGCATCTCTTTTTGACAGAGACAGATCTAGCTTCAATGGCAGGAGAGACTGATATATCAAAGAAAATACAGAAATGATCAGACAGTGCCACATCCTTAATAACAATCATTTAAATGTTTAGACCCTTACTGATAAGTAAATCTAGAGTGTGTCCACGATTGTGTGTGGGTCCATTTGCATGCTGTGTCAAATCAAAAGTGTTAAGAACAGTCATGAGCTCTTTTGTTGTCCTGGATTCAGCATTGTCTATGGGAATGTTCAACAGACTTTGATTTGGCTGTACAGTCATTCTGGAGAAAACGGTTATGTTATCAGCTCATTTCAAATTATCATATAGCAATAATGTTGGCAGATCAGTGATATAGTAGATACAGTCAATTTAGTAATTCATTTTATTTGGATATTTAGTTGCAAACTTTAGTTGAATTTTTTGTGTCCTCAACTGAGCAAGCCAAGCCAAAGGCCACAGTGTGAGTGCCCGTGATCACCACTAGAGGGCACTCCAACCTGGACTATCATTCTCTCACAGACTACATGGCCCATACTCTTTTGCCCGGTCTCATTAGCACTCAGTGTTTACAACTGTGTTCATTACCTTAAACTACATGATTACTACAAAGTCATGTTTATTGGATTTCTTGCCTTCTCTGTGGATTACCCTTTTGCCTGTCCCTTCTGTTTTGGTTGCTTTTTTGGACTGATTACCTGTTATGACCTCTTGCCTGTTTTTGGACTGCATTTGTGGATTACCCTCAATAAATACTGCTTTTGGAGTACTTCTGTCTCAGAGCAGTCGTTATACAGTGGCAAGGAACCAAAACTCCATCAGGGCATGATGGAGAAAAATAACCCTTAGAGAAACCAGACTCAGTTCTCCTCTGGCCTATTAACACACAGCGGAGGATTATTATTCTGGACACCGCACAGCTCAGAAATCATATTAGATCAGAATATTCAAATATACGGGTTTATTGAGGATGATGTGTCGAGTAAACAATTACTGAATAGGAATATTTGAAAGATCGGAGTCATCACGTCGGAGAGGGTTTATTGAGGATGCCGTGTCAATTAAACAAAAATATGAAATATGAATAATATAGGTGCGTCTGTCTGTCTGTCCTGCAGCGAGGGTCCGAGCCGCCGATCTGCTGGTCAATCCTCTGGATCCACGGAACGCAGACGTTCTGAGAGTCAAAATCGCGGATCTGGGCAATGCATGCTGGGTGGTAAGACACTGCAGATGACACATGATTGTGAATGGCTGAGCTGTGTGCAGATCTGATGTGCGATCGCATTTCAGCACAAACACTTCACGGAGGACATCCAGACGCGGCAGTACCGCTCCATCGAGGTCCTGATTGGGGCAGGATACAGCACTCCGGCGGACATCTGGAGCACGGCCTGCATGGTGAGCCTCCGCTCGCTGCTTAACTCAAACATAAAACAAGACTACACTGCAAAACATGCTCTACTTACTCCGTATTTTTGTCGTTTCTAGTCAAAATATCAAACAATTCTTAAAACAAGAAGTATTTACTAGACAAGCAAAAGTAATTGTCTGGTTTTGGGGAAACAATACTCAAAACTAAGAGTTTTTGCTTAAAATAAGCAAAATAATCTGCCAATGGGGTGAGAAAAATAATCTTAAAACAACATTATTTTACAAAAGCAAAAACTCTATTAATTTTGAGTTCTTTTTCCAAAACAAGACAATAATTTTTACTACTAGTAGAAAAAATGAATGTAAGAATTTTTTAATATTTTGACTAGGAACAAGACAAAAAATACTAAGCAAGAGCATTTTTTTGCAGTGTGTGAGTCCTTCACCTCTGCTCTGGTCCGCAGGCGTTCGAGCTGGCCACCGGAGACTATCTGTTCGAGCCACACTCGGGGGAAGACTACTCTCGAGATGAAGGTACAGATGTTCAGAATGAGGACGCTTCACTCCAGTTTACTGCACATTCTCAGAGTCTTCACTCCAGTTTACTGCACATTCTCAGAGTCTTCACTCCAGTTTACTGCACATTCTCAGAGTCTTCACTCCAGTTTACTGCACATTCTCAGTCTTCACTCCAGTTTACTGCACATTCTCAGAGTCTTCACTCCAGTTTACTGCACATTCTCAGTCTTCACTCCAGTTTACTGCACATTCTCAGTCTTCACTCCAGTTTACTGCACATCCTCAGTCTTCACTCCAGTTTACTGCACATCCTCAGTCTTCACTCCAGTTTACTGCACATTCTCAGAGTCTTCACTCCAGTTTACTGCACATTCTCAGAGTCTTCACTCCAGTTTACTGCACATTCTCAGTCTTCACTCCAGTTTACTGCACATTCTCAGAGTCTTCACTCCAGTTTACTGCACATTCTCAGAGTCTTCACTCCAGTTTACTGCACATTCTCAGTCTTCACTCCAGTTTACTGCACATTCTCAGTCTTCACTCCAGTTTACTGCACATCCTCAGTCTTCACTCCAGTTTACTGCACATCCTCAGTCTTCACTCCAGTTTACTGCACATTCTCAGAGTCTTCACTCCAGTTTACTGCACATTCTCAGAGTCTTCACTCCAGTTTACTGCACATTCTCAGTCTTCACTCCAGTTTACTGCACATTCTCAGTCTTCACTCCAGTTTACTGCACATTCTCAGTCTTCACTCCAGTTTACTGCACATTCTCAGAGTCTTCACTCCAGTTTACTGCACATTCTCAGTCTTCACTCCAGTTTACTGCACATTCTCAGAGTCTTCACTCCAGTTTACTGCACATTCTCAGTCTTCACTCCAGTTTACTGCACATTCTCAGTCTTCACTCCAGTTTACTGCACATTCTCAGAGTCTTCACTCCAGTTTACTGCACATCCTCAGAGTCTTCACTCCAGTTTACTGCACATCCTCAGTCTTCACTCCAGTTTACTGCACATTCTCAGAGTCTTCACTCCAGTTTACTGCACATTCTCAGAGTCTTCACTCCAGTTTACTGCACATCCTCAGTCTTCACTCCAGTTTACTGCACATTCTCAGTCTTCACTCCAGTTTACTGCACATCCTCAGAGTCTTCACTCCAGTTTACTGCACATTCTCAGTCTTCACTCCAGTTTACTGCACATTCTCAGTCTTCACTCCAGTTTACTGCACATCCTCAGTCTTCACTCCAGTTTACTGCACATTCTCAGAGTCTTCACTCCAGTTTACTGCACATTCTCAGAGTCTTCACTCCAGTTTACTGCACATTCTCAGTCTTCACTCCAGTTTACTGCACATTCTCAGTCTTCACTCCAGTTTACTTCACATTCTCAGTCTTCACTCCAGTTTACTGCACATTCTCAGAGTCTTCACTCCAGTTTACTGCACATCCTCAGTCTTCACTCCAGTTTACTGCACATTCTCAGTCTTCACTCCAGTTTACTGCACATTCTCAGAGTCTTCACTCCAGTTTACTGCACATCCTCAGAGTCTTCACTCCAGTTTACTGCACATTCTCAGTCTTCACTCCAGTTTACTGCACATTCTCAGAGTCTTCACTCCAGTTTACTGCACATCCTCAGTCTTCACTCCAGTTTACTGCACATTCTCAGAGTCTTCACTCCAGTTTACTGCACATTCTCAGTCTTCACTCCAGTTTACTGCACATTCTCAGTCTTCACTCCAGTTTACTGCACATTCTCAGAGTCTTCACTCCAGTTTACTGCACATTCTCAGAGTCTTCACTCCAGTTTACTGCACATTCTCAGTCTTCACTCCAGTTTACTGCACATTCTCAGTCTTCACTCCAGTTTACTGCACATTCTCAGTCTTCACTCCAGTTTACTGCACATTCTCAGAGTCTTCACTCCAGTTTACTGCACATTCTCAGTCTTCACTCCAGTTTACTGCACATTCTCAGTCTTCACTCCAGTTTACTGCACATTCTCAGTCTTCACTCCAGTTTACTGCACATTCTCAGTCTTCACTCCAGTTTACTGCACATTCTCAGAGTCTTCACTCCAGTTTACTGCACATTCTCAGTCTTCACTCCAGTTTACTGCACATTCTCAGTCTTCACTCCAGTTTACTGCACATTCTCAGTCTTCACTCCAGTTTACTGCACATCCTCAGTCTTCACTCCAGTTTACTGCACATTCTCAGAGTCTTCACTCCAGTTTACTGCACATTCTCAGAGTCTTCACTCCAGTTTACTGCACATTCTCAGTCTTCACTCCAGTTTACTGCACATTCTCAGTCTTCACTCCAGTTTACTGCACATTCTCAGAGTCTTCACTCCAGTTTACTGCACATTCTCAGAGTCTTCACTCCAGTTTACTGCACATTCTCAGTCTTCACTCCAGTTTACTGCACATTCTCAGAGTCTTCACTCCAGTTTACTGCACATTCTCAGAGTCTTCACTCCAGTTTACTGCACATCCTCAGTCTTCACTCCAGTTTACTGCACATTCTCAGTCTTCACTCCAGTTTACTGCACATTCTCAGAGTCTTCACTCCAGTTTACTGCACATTCTCAGAGTCTTCACTCCAGTTTACTGCACATCCTCAGAGTCTTCACTCCAGTTTACTGCACATTCTCAGAGTCTTCACTCCAGTTTACTGCACATCCTCAGTCTTCACTCCAGTTTACTGCACATCCTCAGTCTTCACTCCAGTTTACTGCACATCCTCAGTCTTCACTCCAGTTTACTGCACATTCTCAGTCTTCACTCCAGTTTACTGCACATTCTCAGAGTCTTCACTCCAGTTTACTGCACATTCTCAGAGTCTTCACTCCAGTTTACTGCACATCCTCAGAGTCTTCACTCCAGTTTACTGCACATTCTCAGAGTCTTCACTCCAGTTTACTGCACATCCTCAGTCTTCACTCCAGTTTACTGCACATCCTCAGTCTTCACTCCAGTTTACTGCACATTCTCAGTCTTCACTCCAGTTTACTGCACATTCTCAGTCTTCACTCCAGTTTACTGCACATCCTCAGTCTTCACTCCAGTTTACTGCACATCCTCAGTCTTCACTCCAGTTTACTGCACATCCTCAGTCTTCACTCCAGTTTACTGCACATCCTCAGTCTTCACTCCAGTGTACTGCACATTCTCAGAGTCTTCACTCCAGTGTACTGCACATTCTCAGAGTCTTCACTCCAGTTTACTGCACATCTTCAGAGTCTTCACTCCAGTTTACTGCACATCCTCAGTCTTCACTCCAGTTTACTGCACATTCTCAGTCTTCACTCCAGTTTACTGCACATTCTCAGTCTTCACTCCAGTTTACTGCACATTCTCAGTCTTCACTCCAGTTTACTGCACATTCTCAGTCTTCACTCCAGTTTACTGCACATTCTCAGTCTTCACTCCAGTGTACTGCACATTCTCAGTCTTCACTCCAGTTTACTGCACATTCTCAGAGTCTTCACTCCAGTTTACTGCACATTCTCAGTCTTCACTCCAGTTTACTGCACATTCTCAGTCTTCACTCCAGTTTACTGCACATTCTCAGAGTCTTCACTCCAGTTTACTGCACATCCTCAGTCTTCACTCCAGTTTACTGCACATTCTCAGTCTTCACTCCAGTTTACTGCACATTCTCAGTCTTCACTCCAGTTTACTGCACATTCTCAGAGTCTTCACTCCAGTTTACTGCACATCCTCAGTCTTCACTCCAGTTTACTGCACATTCTCAGAGTCTTCACTCCAGTTTACTGCACATCCTCAGTCTTCACTCCAGTTTACTGCACATCCTCAGTCTTCACTCCAGTTTACTGCACATTCTCAGAGTCTTCACTCCAGTTTACTGCACATTCTCAGTCTTCACTCCAGTTTACTGCACATTCTCAGAGTCTTCACTCCAGTTTACTGCACATTCTCAGTCTTCACTCCAGTTTACTGCACATTCTCAGAGTCTTCACTCCAGTTTACTGCACATTCTCAGAGTCTTCACTCCAGTTTACTGCACATTCTCAGTCTTCACTCCAGTTTACTGCACATCCTCAGAGTCTTCACTCCAGTTTACTGCACATTCTCAGTCTTCACTCCAGTTTACTGCACATTCTCAGAGTCTTCACTCCAGTTTACTGCACATCCTCAGTCTTCACTCCAGTTTACTGCACATTCTCAGTCTTCACTCCAGTTTACTGCACATTCTCAGTCTTCACTCCAGTTTACTGCACATTCTCAGTCTTCACTCCAGTTTACTGCACATTCTCAGTCTTCACTCCAGTTTACTGCACATTCTCAGTCTTCACTCCAGTTTACTGCACATTCTCAGAGTCTTCACTCCAGTTTACTGCACATCCTCAGTCTTCACTCCAGTTTACTGCACATCCTCAGAGTCTTCACTCCAGTTTACTGCACATCCTCAGAGTCTTCACTCCAGTTTACTGCACATCCTCAGTCTTCACTCCAGTTTACTGCACATTCTCAGAGTCTTCACTCCAGTTTACTGCACATCCTCAGTCTTCACTCCAGTTTACTGCACATTCTCAGAGTCTTCACTCCAGTTTACTGCACATCCTCAGTCTTCACTCCAGTTTACTGCACATTCTCAGAGTCTTCACTCCAGTTTACTGCACATTCTCAGTCTTCACTCCAGTTTACTGCACATCCTCAGTCTTCACTCCAGTTTACTGCACATTCTCAGAGTCTTCACTCCAGTTTACTGCACATTCTCAGAGTCTTCACTCCAGTTTACTGCACATTCTCAGTCTTCACTCCAGTTTACTGCACATTCTCAGTCTTCACTCCAGTTTACTGCACATCCTCAGTCTTCACTCCAGTTTACTGCACATCCTCAGTCTTCACTCCAGTTTACTGCACATTCTCAGTCTTCACTCCAGTTTACTGCACATTCTCAGAGTCTTCACTCCAGTTTACTGCACATTCTCAGAGTCTTCACTCCAGTTTACTGCACATCCTCAGTCTTCACTCCAGTTTACTGCACATTCTCAGTCTTCACTCCAGTTTACTGCACATTCTCAGTCTTCACTCCAGTTTACTGCACATTCTCAGAGTCTTCACTCCAGTTTACTGCACATTCTCAGAGTCTTCACTCCAGTTTACTGCACATTCTCAGTCTTCACTCCAGTTTACTGCACATTCTCAGTCTTCACTCCAGTTTACTGCACATTCTCAGAGTCTTCACTCCAGTTTACTGCACATTCTCAGTCTTCACTCCAGTTTACTGCACATTCTCAGTCTTCACTCCAGTTTACTGCACATTCTCAGTCTTCCTCCAGTTTACTGCACATTCTCAGAGTCTTCACTCCAGTTTACTGCACATTCTCAGTCTTCACTCCAGTTTACTGCACATTCTCAGTCTTCACTCCAGTTTACTGCACATTCTCAGTCTTCACTCCAGTTTACTGCACATTCTCAGTCTTCACTCCAGTTTACTGCACATTCTCAGAGTCTTCACTCCAGTTTACTGCACATTCTCAGTCTTCACTCCAGTTTACTGCACATTCTCAGTCTTCACTCCAGTTTACTGCACATTCTCAGTCTTCACTCCAGTTTACTGCACATTCTCAGTCTTCACTCCAGTTTACTGCACATTCTCAGTCTTCACTCCAGTTTACTGCACATTCTCAGTCTTCACTCCAGTTTACTGCACATTCTCAGAGTCTTCACTCCAGTTTACTGCACATTCTCAGAGTCTTCACTCCAGTTTACTGCACATTCTCAGTCTTCACTCCAGTTTACTGCACATTCTCAGTCTTCACTCCAGTTTACTGCACATTCTCAGAGTCTTCACTCCAGTTTACTGCACATTCTCAGTCTTCACTCCAGTTTACTGCACATTCTCAGTCTTCACTCCAGTTTACTGCACATTCTCAGTCTTCCTCCAGTTTACTGCACATTCTCAGTCTTCACTCCAGTTTACTGCACATTCTCAGAGTCTTCACTCCAGTTTACTGCACATTCTCAGTCTTCACTCCAGTTTACTGCACATTCTCAGTCTTCACTCCAGTTTACTGCACATTCTCAGTCTTCCTCCAGTTTACTGCACATTCTCAGTCTTCACTCCAGTTTACTGCACATTCTCAGTCTTCACTCCAGTTTACTGCACATTCTCAGTCTTCACTCCAGTTTACTGCACATTCTCAGAGTCTTCACTCCAGTTTACTGCACATTCTCAGTCTTCACTCCAGTTTACTGCACATCCTCAGAGTCTTCACTCCAGTTTACTGCACATTCTCAGTCTTCACTCCAGTTTACTGCACATTCTCAGTCTTCACTCCAGTTTACTGCACATTCTCAGAGTCTTCACTCCAGTTTACTGCACATCCTCAGAGTCTTCACTCCAGTTTACTGCACATTCTCAGTCTTCACTCCAGTTTACTGCACATTCTCAGTCTTCACTCCAGTTTACTGCACATCCTCAGAGTCTTCACTTCAGTTTACTGCACTTTCTCAGAGTCTTCACTCCAGTTTACTGCACTTTCTCAGAGTCTTCACTCCAGTTTACTGCACATTCTCAGAGTCTTCACTCCAGTTTACTGCACATTCTCAGTCTTCACTCCAGTTTACTGCACATTCTCAGTCTTCACTCCAGTTTACTGCACATCCTCAGTCTTCACTCCAGTTTACTGCACATTCTCAGAGTCTTCACTCCAGTTTACTGCACATTCTCAGAGTCTTCACTCCAGTTTACTGCACATCCTCAGAGTCTTCACTCCAGTTTACTGCACATTCTCAGTCTTCACTCCAGTTTACTGCACATTCTCAGAGTCTTCACTCCAGTTTACTGCACATCCTCAGAGTCTTCACTCCAGTTTACTGCACATTCTCAGTCTTCACTCCAGTTTACTGCACATCCTCAGTCTTCACTCCAGTTTACTGCACATTCTCAGTCTTCACTCCAGTTTACTGCACATTCTCAGAGTCTTCACTCCAGTTTACTGCACATCCTCAGTCTTCACTCCAGTTTACTGCACATCCTCAGTCTTCACTCCAGTTTACTGCACATCCTCAGTCTTCACTCCAGTTTACTGCACATTCTCAGAGTCTTCACTCCAGTTTACTGCACATTCTCAGAGTCTTCACTCCAGTTTACTGCACATTCTCAGAGTCTTCACTCCAGTTTACTGCACATCCTCAGAGTCTTCACTCCAGTTTACTGCACATTCTCAGTATTCACTCCAGTTTACTGCACATTCTCAGAGTCTTCACTCCAGTTTACTGCACATTCTCAGAGTTTTTATTACTGACGTGAAGCAGAGACCAGCTGACTGGACATTATCACATGACCACTTGAAGAATAAATCAATAGATGCAAGTCTCCAACACTGAAACCATCAGTGTATACCAGGGGTCCCCAATCTCGGTCCTGGCGGGCCGCTGTCCTGCAGAGTTTAGCTCCAACCACAATCAAACACACCTGAACAAGCTGATCAGTGTCTTACGAGGTCCCATAGAGGCATTGATTAGCTGTTTCAGGTGTGTTTGATTGTGGTTGGAGCTAAACTCTGCAGGACAGCGGCCCACCAAGACCGAGTTTGGGGACCCCTGGTTTACAGTCACTGGACCACCTAACGACACCAGTGACCAGTCATTCTGACCATCTGAGATTCTGTCACTCGCTCTGAGCTCTGATGTTCTTCATTCTGTCTTTGACTGTGGCTCAGGAGTTAACCAGCATTAGCGGTAGCATTCAGATGTTTGCAGTGTTTCTGGCTGATACTAAACTCCCGGCCCTTCCGCTTTCTCCCTCTGATCTCTTCCTCTGTATTTTCCCGCCACGCCTCCCTCCTCTTCCTCTTTCTCTCTCCTGTAGATCATATAGCTCACATCATAGAGCTTCTTGGCTGCATCCCTCGACACTTTGCTCTTTCTGGAAAATATTCCCGGGAGTTCTTCAACCGGAGAGGTAGTGTTAGACTTAGAGGGAGTGACGGATGCGCGTGTCTGCCACACCCACACACACACACACACACACACACAGCCGTTATAGGGCGGGAATTTACACCGAAAAAAAAAATGCTATTCTTACTTAGTATTTTTGTCTTGTTTCTAGTCCAAACATCTAAAAAATTCTTACATTAAGAAACATTTACTAGACAAGCAAAAGTAATTGTCTTGTTTTGGGGAAAAATAACTCAAAATGAAGAGAGTTTTTGCTTAAAATAAGATAAATAATCTGCCAATGGGGTGAGAAAAATAATCTTAAAACAACATTTTTCTCACCCCATTGGCAGATTATTTATCTTATTTTAAGCAAAAACTCTTAATTTTGAGTTATTTTTTCGCAAAACAAGACAATAAGTTTCTTAATGTAAGAATTTTTGGATATTTTGACTAGAAACAAGACAGAAATAGTTAGTTAAAAAAGCATTTTTTATGTTAGTTTATGAGGGTTTTTTTCACCAAAAAGTTTCAAATGTTCATAGAGATGGTCAGTGTGTGTGATGGCAGGCGCGCCCGTCCGTCCTCCTGCACCGCTGCATGAATAACTGATGTTGTGTGTGTGTGTGTGTGTGTGTGTGTGTGTGTGTGTGTGTGTGTGTGTGTGTGTGTGTGTGTGTGTGTGTTCGGTGGTCAGACCACATCGCTCTGATTATGGAGTTACTGGGAAAACTCCCCCGCAAGATCCTCGCATCAGGAAAATACAGCCGTGAGTTCTTCTCAAAGAAAGGTAACCGTAACTCTGCAGCCTGACGGCCTCAGGACCTTCCCGCTCACAGCAGATCTGAGATCAGTTTATCTAAAGCTTTCCTAATGAGGGAGGGCCTTATGGTAATAATGAGGGCGGGCCTTATGGTAATAATGAGGGCGGGCCTTACGGTAATAATGAGGGCGGACCTTACGGTAATAATGAGGGCGGGCTTTACGGTAATAATGAGGGCGGACCTTACGGTAATAATGAGACAGGCCTTACGGTAATAATGAGGGCGGGCCTTACGGTAATAATGAGGGTGGGCCTTACGGTAATAATGAGGGCGGACCTTACGGTAATAATGAGGGCGGGCCTTACGTAATAATGAGGGCGGGCCTTACGGTAATAATGAGGGCGGACCTTACGGTAATAATGAGGGCTTGCCTGATGGTAATAATGAGGGCGGACCTTACGATAATAATGATGGTGGGCCTTACGGTAATAATGAGGGCGGACCTTACGGTAATAATGAGGGCGGGCCTCACGGTAATAATGAGGACAGGCCTTTTGGTAATAATGAGGGCGGGACTTACGATAATAATGAGGGCGGACCTCACGGTAATAATGAGGACAGGCCTTACGGTAATAATGAGGGAGGGCCTTATGGTAATAATGAGGGCGGGACTTACGGTAAAAATTAGGGCGGGCCTTACGGTAATAATGAGGACAGGCCTTTTGGTAATAATGAGGGCGGGCCTTACGGTAATAATGAGGGCGGGCCTTACGGTAATAATGAGGGCGGGCCTTATGGTAATAATGAGGGCGGACCTTACGGTAATAATGAGGACAGGCCTTTTGGTAATAATGAGGGCGGACCTTACGGTAATAATGAGGGCGGGCCTTATGGTAATAATGAGGGCGGGCCTTACGGTAATAATGAGGGCGGGCCTTACGGTAACGGTAATAATGAGGGCGGGCCTTACGGTAATAATGAGGGCGGACCTCACGTAATAATGAGGGCAGACCTTACGGTAATAATGAGGGCGGGCCTTACGTAATAATGAGGGCGGGCCTTACGGTAATAATGAGGGCGGGCCTTACGGTAATAATGAAGGTGGGCCTTACGTAATAATGAGGGCGGGCCTTACGTAATAATGAGGGCGGGCCTTACGTAATAATGAGGGCGGGCCTTACGGTAATAATGAGGGCGGACCTTACGGTAATAATGAGGGCGGGCCTTACGTAATAATGAGGGCGGGCCTTACGTAATAATGAGGGCGGGCCTTACGGTAATAATGAGGGCGGGCCTTACGTAATAATGAGGGCGGGCCTTACGGTAATAATGAGGGCGGGCCTTACGTAATAATGAGGGCGGGCCTTACGGTAATAATGAGGGCGGGCCTTACGTAATAATGAGGGCGGGCCTTACGGTAATAATGAGGGCGGGCCTTACGGTAATAATGAGGGCGGGCCTTACGTAATAATGAGGGCGGGCCTTACGGTAATAATGAGGGCGGGCCTTACGTAATAATGAGGGCGGGCCTTACGGTAATAATGAGGGCGGGCCTTACGTAATAATGAGGGCGGGCCTTACGGTAATAATGAGGGCGGACCTTACGGTAATAATGAGGGCGGGCCTTACGTAATAATGAGGGCGGGCCTTACGGTAATAATGAGGGCGGGCCTTACGTAATAATGAGGGCGGGCCTTACGTAATAATGAGGGCGGGCCTTACGGTAATAATGAGGGCGGGCCTTACGTAATAATGAGGGTGGGCCTTACGTAATAATGAGGGCGGGACTTACGGTAATAATGAGGGCGGGCCTTACGGTAATAATGAGGGCGGACCTCACGGTAATAATGAGGGCGGGCCTTACGGTAATAATGAGGGCGGGCCTTATGGTTATAATGAAGGTGGGCCTTATGGTAATAATGAGGGTGGGCCTTATGGTAATAATGAAGGTGGGCCTTATGGTAATAATGAGGGTGGGCCTTATGGTAATAATTACAGTATTAATCAGGGTGTGTCTTACAGTATTAATGGGTGTGTCTTTTTAAGTATTAATGGCCGTGTCTTACAGTAGTAATAGGGGCGTGTCTTACAGTAGTAATAGGGGCATGTCTTACAGTAGTAATAGGGGTGTGTCTTACAATAGTAATAGGGTCGTGTCTTACAGTAGTAATAGGGGCGTGTCTTTCAGTATTAATGGCCGTGTCTTACAGTAGTAATAGGGGCGTGTCTTTCAGTATTAATGGGCGTGTCTTTCAGTATTAATGGGTGTGTCTTACAGTAGTAATAGGGGCGTCTTTCAGTATTAATGGGTGTGTCTTTTTAAGTATTAATGGCCGTGTCTTTCAGTATTAATGGCCGTGTCTTCCAGTAGTAATAGGGGCGTGTCTTACAGTAGTAATGGGTGTGTCTTACAGTAGTAATAGGGGCGTGTCTTTCAGTATTAATGGGTGTGTCTTACAGTAGTAATAGGGGCGTCTTTCAGTATTAATGGGTGTGTCATACAGTAGTAATAGGGGCGTGTCTTTCAGTATTAATGGGTGTGTCTTACAGTAGTAATAGGGGCGTGTCTTACAGTATTAATGGGTGTGTCTTACAGTAGTAATAGGGGCGTGTCTTACAGTATTAATGGGTGTGTCTTACAGTAGTAATAGGGGCGTCTTTCAGTATTAATGGGTGTGTCTTGCAGTAGTAATAGGTGTGTCTTACAGTAGTAATAGGGGCGTGTCTTACAGTATTAATGGGTGTGTCTTACAGTAGTAATAGGGGCGTCTTTCAGTATTAATGGGTGTGTCTTGCAGTAGTAATAGGGGCGTGTCTTACAGTATTAATGGGTGTGTCTTACAGTAGTAATAGGGGCGTGTCTTACAGTATTAATGGGTGTGTCTTACAGTAGTAATAGGGGCGTCTTTCAGTATTAATGGGTGTGTCTTGCAGTAGTAATAGGGGCGTGTCTTTCAGTATTAATGGGTGTGTCTTGCAGTAGTAATAGGGGCGTGTCTTACAGTATTAATGGGTGCGTCTTACAGTAGTAATAGGGGCGTCTTCCAGTATTAATGGGTGTGTCTTACAGTAGTAATAGGGGCGTGTCTTTCAGTATTAATGGGTGTGTCTTGCAGTAGTAATAGGGGCGTGTCTTACAGTATTAATGGGTGTGTCTTACAGTAGTAATAGGGGCGTCTTTCAGTATTAATGGGTGTGTCTTGCAGTAGTAATAGGGGCGTGTCTTACAGTATTAATGGGTGTGTCTTACAGTAGTAATAGGGGCGTGTCTTACAGTATTAATGGGTGTGTCTTACAGTAGTAATAGGGGCGTGTCTTACAGTATTAATGGGTGTGTCTTACAGTAGTAATAGGGGCGTGTCTTACAGTATTAATGGGTGTGTCTTACAGTAGTAATAGGGGCGTCTTTCAGTATTAATGGGTGTGTCTTGCAGTAGTAATAGGGGCGTGTCTTTCAGTATTAATGGGTGTGTCTTGCAGTAGTAATAGGGGCCTGTCTTTCAGTATTAATGGCCGTGTCTTACAGTAGTAATAGGGGCGTGTCTTTCAGTATTAATGGCCATGTCTTACAGTAGTAATAGGGGCGTGTCTTTCAGTATTAATGGCCGTGTCTTACCGTAGTAATAGGGGCGTGTCTTACAGTTGTAATGGGTGTGTCTTACAGTATTAATGGATTTGTCTTTCAGTATTAATGGGTGTGTCTTTCAGTATAAATGGGCGTGTCTTACAGTATTAATGGGTGTACCTTTCAGTTGTAATGGGCGTGTCTTACAGTATTAATGGGTTTGTCTTTCAGTATTAATGGGCGTGTCTTACAGTATTAATCATCCGTTTTCTGCAGCAGCTTATCGGGTGCACTTCTCTCTGCAGGTGAACTGCGGCACATCACGAAACTCAAGCCCTGGTCTCTGTTCGACGTGCTGGTGGAGAAATACGGCTGGGCGGCCGAGGACGCGGGTCACTTCACACACTTCCTGTTGCCCATGCTGGAGATGGTGCCGGAGAAACGAGCCTCTGCTTCAGAATGCCTCACCCACCCCTGGCTCAACTCGTAGCACTTTAGTCCCTCAGACTCACTGACGCCCCCTGTGGCCCCGCCCTGAACTGCAGCCCAGCGTCATTAGCGGAGGAGCCAGAGCTGAGGGGCTTCAGGGAGATGAGGGTGGGCTTCAACACACACACAGCTTCACTCACCGTCTTCCTCAACCTCATTCAACAGACTTTTACAGGCTGAACACAGACAGTTAGATCATACAACTTTTATGACATTTATGATATTTTCATGACATTTTAAGATTTTAAGAAACGGGACGGGGGTTTTGGTAAGGATTCAAAACACTTGTAAATGTCCTTGAAAATCATTTATACAGAGGAATTAATTCACACAGAGATGAATATATGTGAGCAGTCGGGCTGTAATATAATGATTTGTCTCAGTGATCACTGACACCAACAGTAAGAGTGTGTGTGAGTGTGTGTGAGCAACACAAACTGCTCATGCATCTGACGTTCAGGAAGCCCACCTGAGACACTCTGCATGAAGCCCCGCCTCCTTTCGCCCTACCGTCCAATCAGGTTCTTCAATGGAGCCGTTTACCTCACACACACACACACACACACACTGCCTCTGGAAAACATGAATGCTGAAAGAGCCACTTTGGTTTGTGTAGAGACGCCCGAGATCGAGCGGATGGACAGACATTTCTGCGTTCAGGCCGTCGAGTTCCTCGTCTGGTTTAATGTTTAATGTTTATCAGAGCTTTCAATCCCTCAGATCCTACGACAACATTCCTGATTCTCCTGCACTTCTTCCTCCGGCCGGACGGGCTTCTCGGGTTAATGAGGACGCACTCGTGTGTGTACGTTTTGTTCAGGGAAACTTACCGATGTACAGAGATCCAGCAAACTGTCCAAAAAACTGCTTGAGCGCAAGATAAACACATCGCTGTTAGGAGACAAGCATCGCGGCGGTCGTCATGAAAACGAGCATCACGGCGGAGGTCGTCATGGAGACGAGCATCACGGTGACGGTCGTCACGGAGACGAGCATCACGGAGACGGTTGTCACGGCGACAGTCGTCATGGAAATGAGCATCACGGAGACGGTTGTCACAGAGACGAGCATCACGCCGACGGCCGTCATGGAGACACGCCGTTCCCGTGACCTCACGCTGCTCATCATCATCACAGTTAGTCCAGTTGCCTATTTTCGCAATAAAAGTAGATGGTGAAATATTTTTAAAAATATTTAAATTAATTTAAAGAAAAGAAGTTCTCTGGTGTTGTGACCGTGACAGAGTTTCGTCGTAATGCGGTGGTTGTGTTTTGTCTCTTTCCAGATGTTCGGTTAGTTTTTATTGGTTGTCACTTCCTTCACGACGGACTCTGTGAGGATCTTGTGACACTCATGAACTCTATTGGACGTTTTTGCAATAATAATATGATGAACTTTTGCACCGAAAGCCCCTGATGTGTCTCGCTCAGCCTCGCTGACTGTTCTTCCCATCCTTCCCTGTTTTTCATCCACAGATTTAATAAAACTGTAAATTATTGGACCCCTGAGCATTTGCAGCGTTCTTCTTCGGGTGTGTGTTTCAGATGCAATCAGGATGATGAAGGACGAGGACACCATCATCATCATCATCAGCTGACACTCCTGTGTGCTTCTCTGGAGTGCAGCTTTAAATATTCCTTGGCCTGGTTTACTGAAGTGTGTGTCGGAGGCCAGTAGATGAGCTAAAGAACTGATGAAAACCCTCATCAGCTGAAGGAGTTCACTCAGACTCGTTTAGGCAGAATCATGTGTAGTTAGGAGTCTGATCTACTGAGATGAAGATCCAGCACACTCCGCTTTACTCCACTGACACTAAAGGCCCGGTTGAGTCTGGTTTACATTAGACATGCGTACAAATAGTCGAATATTCGATCTGTAATTAATATTCGAAACTAAAAATACTATTTTAATTTAACTGCGTTGATTTGCTGGCTGTAAATGCAGTGAATCCGTGATAAAGCCCTCTAAAGCTCTGTTCTAACTCATTCCACTGGGTGGCGCCGTGGAGCGGGTGAAGGGACTGTATTTGATCACTTAATGTCGTCGTCTGCCTCCCAATGTTTGGAAATACTTAAATCAATATTAAAAATGATCTTACAAAATGGAGTTACTTTTGATCAAATTAATTAATTAAACAGTTATCATATCACGAGCACATCAATAATCAGTGGATTGAGGAGAGACAGATCTGTAGCCTGAGGCTGAGAGAGAAGTTAACTCATGATAAATCTAGAGACGAAAGCTTCCTTTAAAGCGTTACTTCACTGCTTTTTCATATTAAACTGTTATTCCCTTAACTAAGACGAGTTGACACACACCTCTCTCGTCTCAGTGCTCTTAATCTCTCTGACGCGCGGTGATGATCTGATAGCATTAGCTTAGCCCATAAGCCCAGTTCATTCACTATGGAACCAAACAGAGATCAGGTTAGAAGTACCAAACTCCTCCACGTGTTCCCTATTTAAATACAGTTACACCAGTAGCTGAACGATCAAGTATGGGGACATAAAATAAAACGTGGCGCTTTTCTAAGCGGATTAAAAAGGAGAACTATAATGTGTGGTGGAATAGCACTTCTGGGAGTACTTCGACTCGGCGCAGTAAAAACTCCCGCTCTCATTTCTGTCAATAACATGCGTGTGAGCGTGTGCGTGTGTTTCTCGCATATATCCACAGATCGGTTGAGCCAAGTAATAAAACAATAAATAAATCATGGGTGGATGAGAGAAATAATGTTTTGTTTGATAAATACGTCCGAACCCTTTCAGAGATTTATTCCAGCCGCTTTCAAAACAATACTTCATTAAATATGCAAATCTTATCCAATCCTAGCCATGGGCGTTAACTTCTAAGTCTTCGGTGCGGCACGCCCGTCTAAACCCAGTTCAGGAGAGTCTAACCCAGTGTAGATAGCCCATGACTTAACAGTTATGATGTTTTTGAATGTAACAACCATCGAACGTTGACCTCAGACAACGGTATACATTTTTTAAAGCCAGTTCGACACCTTTACAACCTTACGCTATAAGCATGTGGTGCACATTGCCTAATCGTAAGCTCGTTCAGTAGTGCAACGGATCGCAGTTGATCCGGATCACGATCCACGGTTCGGAACGCACGTGACCCGCGGATTTATTGTGCTTTTTTTTTTTTTTTTTGCGGATTCATCTTAATTGTTTAGCGATCGCAGAGTAAAACACCGTTTCATTTGCCGATATTGCTTTTAAGTAATTGTGTTCCTTTAAACTCGCCGAGTTTCAGTGAAACTACACACAGCAGTCGATCACGTGCATGCAATCAGTCAGCAATGGAGGAGGCAGAAGAACTTGAACAGCCTCCCGCATCATTCCCATCGCATGAGCATTTGGGCTTCCCGTGAGATATAATGATGACGGAAGGAGGACGGTGGACAGAACTGTAACAGTAGGTAACGTTCCTGTGGCAGCATGAGAGGATAGTGGCATTATCGAGCATGGCTATCTGAAGCGGCACCTGCTGATGCCCGTTTCACACACAGCCCTGTCTGTTTGCGGTGCGTGTTTTTTCCGTACTATGTTATCAGATTACAGTTCTCTCACTGCACGCAGTGTCGGTCCGTCAGTGCGGCGATCGTTTCTGCACCGAGTCTGGACGCGCTGAATTAAAGGGCCAGCGCGCTGTCTGTATTAAAACAAACATGACGCGACAATCTAGTAATTTCCCCACATATGCATATAGTGTAAAGTGTAATCTGTTTCAAAGTCAACACATGGCTTTTTGCCTCGGGTAAAGCAAGGAAAATGGCTTTTAGCTTTAGGTAAACAAGTGAAATAATGGAGAGCACTCTTCTGGAGGTGGAAAAAAAAAGTTCATGTCCTGCAGGATTTCTTTTAAAAAGATTTTAAAAAATGAAAGAAAAAACGAGTTGCCTTTTTTTCTGTTATAAGTTCTAATTTAAAATGCTTATTTTAACATAGTCTAGCCGGTTTTAAGGTACTAGGCTATATAAATATAAATTAATGCATTGAATAAAACATTGTTTAAATGTAGGGTGTTTAAACATGATATCTATAAAAGAGTGTAGACCTACAAAGAGAATTGCAATGAGGACAAGCCATGTTCAGTACCAACTTTTGGATTTTAAATAAGCATGATTGTGTGTTAAACCGGCGTGAGGTCTTCTCTCTCCCCGGAGAACGCTGACATCCTCATCTTGTGTTTTTCATTATATGCTCAGGGCCATTTTCACATCACAGGTTGTATTTCACATGTTACACTTTAACAACTGAGTAAAATGTGATTTTTTTCAGCTGGTTATTTATTTATATTTGTTAAAACCATAACCATATAGGTTATGCCAACACCAACATTTTTCATACAATATATGGAAAGTAAAAATAGTCTCCTCCCCCTTTTTTTCTGATCCGAACCGTGAGTTGTGATCCGTTACACCACTATTGTTCAGAAATGGTGACATGTTAGGATATGTACTGAAAACTTAAGTTGGCCATTATCAAACCACTTAAGAAAACGCAACTAGATCCTAAAGAATTAGTCAATTACAGGCCAGTCTCGAATCTAGTGTTTCTATCAAAAACACTAGAAAAGGCGGTGTCTTCACTACTATGCTCCTTTAGACAGAAATGTTACCTGTGAGGATTTCCAGTCAGGATTTAGACCGTGTCATAGTACTGAGACTGCTCTAATTAGAGTTACAAATGATTTACTCTTATCATCTGATCGTGGTTGAGTCTCTCTATTAGTGTTACTCGATCTTAGCGCTGCATTCGATACTATCGATCTCAATATTCTTCTGAATAGACTCGAGTTATGTTGGCGTTAGTGGAACTGCTTTGGCATGGTTTAAATCGCACTTATCTGACCGTTATCAGTTTGTAGCAGTAAATGAAGAGATGTCACACCGATCACAAGTTCAGTATGGGGTACCGCAAGGCTCAGTGTTAGGACCGCTGCTCTTCACCCTGTATCTGCTCCACTGGGAGATATCATTAGGAAGCATGGCGTTAGTTTTCATTGTTATGCTGACGATACTCCAGTTAATTATTGGACAGAAAAGCTCCACAAGTAGTTACCGAGAATACTGTCTAACACTTGATGACTGCTCTGTCAAGCCCTCGTCGTCAGTGAGGAACCTGGGTGTGCTCTTTGATACCAATCTTTCATTTGAAAGCCACGTTTCTAGCATCTGTAAAACCGCATTCTATCATCTTAAAAATATATCTAAATTACAGCACATGCTTTCAATGCAAAATGCTGAACAGTTAGTACATGCGTTCATGAGCTCAAGGCTAGATTATTGCAATGCTCTACTGGGTGGTTGCCCTGCTCGCTTAATAAACAAACTCCAGCTGGTCCAAAACGCAGCAGCTAGAGTTCTTACTAGAACCAGGAAGTATGATCATATTAGTCCAGTTCTGTCAACACATCCTCAATAAACCCGTCTCCGGTGTGACAACAACCATCCTTCAAATATCTATTATTCTAATCTGACCTGTAAAGTGGCCAGAATAATAATCATACACTGTATTTAATTGGCCAGAGGAAAAATGAGCCTGGTTTGTCCCAAGGTTTGTTTTATATTTTTGAAGTAAACACTTCAGAACCTGACAGATCTCACACACACACACACAGGAGTCCAGTGCTGGTTTTCCAGGGTTTATTGAGAGATATTACACGTGTTCAGACGCCGCGCGGGGTCTTGAAGTTCATGCCGACGGGAGGTTGGCTCACCTGGAGGTTCGACAGACTGCCGAAATCCTGCGGAACACACACACACACACACACACACATATTAGTCACATCACTGCTCTGCACTCACCTGGGCTGGAATATCACGAATATCAACATCATGGGGAAACTGGAGCAGATCACGACAGAAGGCTTGAGCTGAACTACAGAACCATCGTCACATGACCTCTCTCACGTACGTACGTACGCGTGTGTGTGTGCGCGCGAGTGTGTGTGAGAAAGATTCAGGGTTTGTCAGGAACAGATCCAGCAAACACGGGAAAGACTTTCAGTTGCTCTTCCTGTAGTATCAATGGCCTGGAGACGGCACTCCACAGCCACTTTCGACACAGGTCACAGTGTGTAGCAGTGCATTATGGGACGCACAGGTCACATGGTGTGAAGCAGTGGATTATGGGACGCACAGGTCACGTTGTGAAGCAGTGCATTATGGGACATGTATGCTCACCAGAAGCTTGAACATCTCCTTTGTGTCCGTGTCGACCTCGATGATCTCCTGATCCAGAGCGGAAACCTGCGGAAAAACAGCAGACCGTCAGAATCCACATCAGACCAGCCTAAACTAACCCAGACCAGCCTAAACTAACCCACATCTAATGCTGTGCTAATGCTAACGCTAGCGTGTGTGAGAAAGATTCAGGGTTTGTCAGGAACAGATCCAGCAAACACGGGAAAGACTTTCAGTTGCTCTTCCTGTAGTATCAATGGCCTGGAGACGGCACTCCACAGCCACTTTCGACACAGGTCATATGGTGGGAAGCAGTGCATTATGGGACAGGTCACATGTGGCGCAGTGCATTATGGGCCGTACCTCGGGCACGTAGTTGTCCCTGCGCTCGCGCTCCTCCTCCTGCAGTTTGATGGAGATGCCCCGCACCGGCCCCCTCTGGATGCGCTTCATTAGGTGCGTCACGTACCTGCACACACACAGGAAGTGACATCAGCGCCGGCCGACTCGAGCAATAAAGATGCTGAAGGTATGAAGATAATCGTTTGTGAACAAGACACCGGTCGAGCTGGATTTGAAGACACATTGAGAGTAAAACAATGCTGAGCTTCTACACTGGATCCGACAGGAATGGGGCAGCAATGGGAGTAACCCCTGTTTTTAATACGTGATAGTGTTGCACCGTTACAGATCGTATTGATTATGTGTGTCTAACAGAACATACCTCAGCACGCAGTCACAGGCGGGAGAATCCTTTATTGGTTGGTTTATTCAGACTTGTTGATTTGGGCTCAGACTCCCAGGGCTGTGTGTTTTCCAGACGGGCTACCAAAACACACGCCCGTCGGCAGGCGGAGAATCTCAAAAAGTGAAATAAGATTCACTTGATCTCCGTTGTGTGTGTGTGTGTGGTTTGCGCATATATCCACAGATCGGTTGAGCCAAGTAATAAAAATAAATAAATCATGGATGGATGAGATAAATAATGTTTTGTTTGATAAATACGTCCAAACCCTTTCAGAGATTTATTCCAGCCGCTTTCAAAACAATACTTCATTAAATATGCAAATCTTATCCAATCCTAGCCATGGACGTTAACTTCTAAGTCTTCGGTGCGGCACGCCCGTCTAAACCCAGCGTTCAGGAGAGTCTAACCCAGTGTAGAAGATAGCCCATGACTAACAGTTATGATGTTTTTGAATGTAACAACCATGCGAACGCTGACCTCAGACAACGGTATACATTTTTTTTTAAAGCCAGTTCGACACCTTTAAAACCTTACGCTGTAAGCATGTGGTGCACATTGCCTAATCGTAAGCTTGTTCAGAAATGGTGACATGTTAGGATATGTACTGAAAACTTAAGTTGGCCATTATCAAACCACTTAAGAAAACGCAACTAGATCCTAAAGAATTAGTCAATTACAGGCCAGTCTCGAATCTACTGTTTCTATCAAAAACACTAGAAAAGGCTGTGTCTTCACTACTATGCTCCTTTAGACAGAAATGTTACCTGTGAGGATTTCCAGTCAGGATTTAGACCGTATCATAGCACTGAGACTGCTCTAATTAGAGTTACAAATGATTTACTCTCATCATCTGATCGTGGTTGAGTCTCTCTATTAGTGTTACTCGATCTTAGCGCTGCATTCGATACTATCGACCACAATATTCTTCTGAATAGACTCGAGTTATGTTGGCGTTAGTGGAACTGCATTTGTGTCCTCATGTCACAAAAACATGCCCACACACACACACAGGAGTCCAGTGCTGGTTTTCCAGGGTTTATTGAGAGATATTACACGTGTTCAGACGCCGCGCGGGGTCTTGAAGTTCATGCCGACGGGAGGTTGGGTCACCTGGAGGTTCGACAGACTGCCGAAATCCTGTGGAACACACACACACACACATTAGTCACATCACTGCTCTGCACTCACCTGGGCTGGAATATCACGAGACTGGTGCATCATGGGAAACTGGAGCAGATCATGAGGGAAGGCTTGAACTGAACTACAGAACCATCACCACATGACCTCTCTAACGTACGTACACGCGTGCGTGCGTGCGTGTGCGCGCGCGCGCGAGTGTGTGTGAGAAAGATTCAGGGTTTGTCAGGAACAGATCCAGCAAACACGGGAAAGACTTTCAGTTGCTCTTCCTGTAGTATCAATGGCCTGGAGACGGCACTCCACAGCCACTTTCGACACAGGTCATATGGTGGGAAGCAGTGCATTATGGGACGCACAGGTCATATGGTGTGAAGCAGTGCATTATGGGACACAGGTCACATGGTGTGAAGCAGTGCATTATGGGACATGTATGCTCACCAGAAGCTTGAGCATCTCCTTTGTGTCCGTGTCGACCTCGATGATCTCCTGATCCAGAGCGGAAACCTGCGGAAAAACAGCAGACCGTCAGAATCCACATCAGACCAGCCTAAACTAACCCAGACCAGCCTTAACTAACCCCAGACCAGACCACCCTTAACTAACCCACATCAGACCACCCTTAACTAACCCACATCAGACCACCCTTAACTAACCCACATCAGACCACCCTTAACTAACCCCAGACAAGACCATCCTTAACTAACACAGACCAGCCTAAACTAACCCCAGACCAGACCACCCCAAACTAACCCACATCAGACCACCCCAAACTAACCCACATCAGACCACCCTAAACTAACCCAGACCACCCTTAACTAACCCCAGACCAGACCATCCTTAACTAACCCCAGACCAGACCAGCCTAAACTAACCCACATCAGACCACCCTAAACTAACCCACATCAGACCACCCTAAACTAACCCAGACCACCCTAAACTAACCCAGACCACCCTTAACTAACCCCAGACCAGACCATCCTTAACTAACCCCAGACCAGACCACCCCAAACTAACCCACATCAGACCACCCCAAACTAACCCACATCAGACCAGCCTAAACTAACCCCAGACCAGCCTAAACTAACCCACATCAGACCAGCCTAAACTAACCCCAGACCACCCCAAACTAACCCACATCAGACCACCCCAAACTAACCCACATCAGACCACCCCAAACTAACCCACATCAGACCAGCCTAAACTAACCCCAGACCACCCCAAACTAACCCACATCAGACCACCCCAAACTAACCCACATCAGACCACCCTAAACTAACCCAGACCACCCTTAACTAACCCCAGACCAGACCATCCTTAACTAACCCCAGACCAGACCAGCCTAAACTAACCCACATCAGACCACCCTAAACTAACCCACATCAGACCACCCTAAACTAACCCAGACCACCCTAAACTAACCCAGACCACCCTTAACTAACCCCAGACCAGACCATCCTTAACTAACCCCAGACCAGACCACCCCAAACTAACCCACATCAGACCACCCCAAACTAACCCACATCAGACCAGCCTAAACTAACCCCAGACCAGCCTAAACTGACCACCGACCAGACCAGCCTAAACTGACCCCAGACCAGACCAACCTAAACTGACCCCAGACCAGACCAGCCTAAACTGACGCGCGCATACAGTCAGACACACACGGTTGGTGGCTGTTAAGGTCAAGCACCGGAAAACTAGGAGTGTTGCCTCGGCAATAAAACAGAAAATTATAATATCAACAAGGAATAAATCAAAATAATGCGTTGCGTTTAACTGCTACAGCGCTGTGCTAATGCTAACGCTAGCGTGTGTGAGAAAGATTCAGGGTTGGTCAGGAACAGATCCAGCAAACACGGGAAAGACTTTCAGTTGCTCTTCCTGTTGTATCAATGGCCTGGAGACGGCACTCCACAGCCACTTTCGACACAGGTCACAGTGTGTAGCAGTGCATTATGGGACAGGTCAAATGTGGCGCAATGCATTATGGGCCGTACCTCGGGCACGTAGTTGTCCCTGCGCTCGCGCTCCTCCTCCTGCAGTTTGATTGAGATGCCGCGCACCGGCCCTCTCTGGATGCGCTTCATTAGGTGAGTCACGTACCTGCACACACACAGGAAGTGACATCAGCGCCGGCCGTGTGTGTGCTCCGCCTCCGTGTCCCAGCATGCACTGCGCTCACCCGGCGATCTTGTTGCGCAGCTTCTTGCTGGGGATGATGGCGATCTCCTCACACACTCGCTTGTTGGTGTGGAAGTCGTTGCCCAGGCGGGTGTAGTACTTCTCTATGATGACCCGCGCCGCCTTCTTCACGGTCTTCGTCCTGACACGGCCCTGAGCACCACAGAAGAGCACAGCGTCACACACCACAGAAGAAGAGCACAGCGTCACACACCACAGAAGAAGAGCACAGCGTCACACACCACAGAAGAAGAGCACAGCGTCACACCACAGAAGAAGAGCACAGCGTCACACCACAGAAGAAGAGCACACGTCACACACTCACACAACAGAACAACAGCGTCACTCACACAACAGAACAACAGCGTCACTCACACAACAGAACAACAACAGTGCCACTCACACAACAGAACAACAACAGTGCAACTCACACAACAGCGTCACTCACACAACAGAACAACAGCGCCACTCACAACAGAAGAACAACAACGTTACGCACACAACAGAACAGCGTCACAGAGTCACACACAAAAGAACAGCATCACACACAACAGAACAGCGTCACTCACACAGAAGAACAGCACACAACAGAACAGCGTCACTCACAACAGAAGAACAGCACACAACAGAACAGCGTCACACACACACTACAGAAGAACAGCGTCTCACACACACTACAGAAGAACAGCGTCACACACACACTACAGAAGAACAGCGTCACACACACACTACAGAAGAACAGCGTCACACACACACTACAGAAGAACAGCGTCACACACTACAGAAGAACAGCGTCACACACTACAGAAGAACAGCGTCACTCACTACAGAAGAACAGCGTCACTCACACAAAAGAACAACAGCGTCACACTACAGAAGAATAGCGTCACACTACAGAAGAATAGCGTCACACTACAGAAGAACAGCGTCACACACTAAAGAACAGCGTCACTCACACTAAAGAACAACAGCGTCACAATACAGAAGAACAGCGTCACTCACACAAAAGAACAACAGCGTCACACAATACAGAAGAACAGCGTCACTCACACAAAAGAACAGCGTCACACCACAGAAGAACAGCGTCACTCACACAAAAGAACAACAGCGTCACACTACAGAAGAACAGCGTCACACACACTACAGAAGAACAGTGTCACACACTAAAGAACAGCGTCACTCACAACAGAACAACAGCGTCACTCACACAACAGAACAACAGCGTCACTCACACAAAAGAACAACAGCGTCACACTACAGAAGAATAGCGTCACACTACAGAAGAACAGCGTCACTCACACAGAACAACAGCGTCACTCACACAGAACAACAGCGTCACTCACACTAAAGAACAACAGCGTCACAATACAGAAGAACAGCGTCACTCACACAAAAGAACAACAGCGTCACACAATACAGAAGAACAGCGTCACACCACAGAAGAACAGCGTCACTCACACAAAAGAACAACAGCGTCACACTACAGAAGAACAGCGTCACACACACTACAGAAGAACAGTGTCACACACTAAAGAACAGCGTCACTCACAACAGAAGAACAGCGTCACTCACAACAGAAGAACAGCGTCACTCACACAACAGAACAACAGCGTCACTCACACAACAGAACAGCGTCACTCACACAACAGAACAACAGCGTCACTCACACAAAAGAGCAACAGCCTCACACTACAGAAGAACAGCGTCACACACTAAAGAACAGCGTCACTCACAACAGAAGAACAGCGTCACTCACACAACAGAACAACAGCGTCACTCACACAACAGAACAACAGCGTCACTCACACAACAGAACAACAGCGTCACTCACACAACAGAACAACAGCGTCACACTACAGAAGAACAGCGTCACACTACAGAAGAACAGCGTCACTCACACAAGAGCAACAGCCTCACACTACAGAAGAACAGTGTCACACACTAAAGAACAGCGTCACTCACAACAGAAGAACAGCGTCACTCACACAACAGAAGAACAGCGTCACTCACACAACAGAACAACAGCGCCACTCACACAAAAGAGCAACAGCCTCACATTACAGAAGAACAGCGTCACACACTAAAGAACAGCGTCACTCACAACAGAAGAACAGCGTCACTCACACAACAGAACAACAGCGTCACTCACAAAAGAGCAACAGCCTCACATTACAGAAGAACAGCGTCACACACTAAAGAACAGCGTCACTCACAACAGAAGAACAACAGCTACACACTACAGAAGAACAACAGCATCACTCACACAACAGAAGAACAACAGCGTCACACACACTACAGAAGAACAGCATCACTCACACAACAGAAGAACAACAGCGTCACACTACACAAGAACCGAGTCACTCACAAAACAACAGTGTCACACTACAGAAGAACAACAGCTACACACACTACAGAAGAACAGCTTCACTCACACAACAGAAGAACACCACACTACAGAAGAACAGCTACACACACTACAGAAGAACAGCTTCACTCACACAACAGCGTCACACACAACAGAACAACAGCGCCACTCACAACAGAAGAACAACAGCGCCACTCACAACAGAAGAACAACAACGTTACACACACAACAGAACAGCGTCACACAGAGTCACTCACACAAAAGAACAGCATCACACACAACAGAACAGCGTCTCACACACACTACAGAAGAACAGCGTCTCACACACACTACAGAAGAACAGCGTCTCACACACACTACAGAAGAACAGCGTCTCACACACACTACAGAAGAACAGCGTCTCACACACACTACAGAAGAACAGCGTCTCACACACACTACAGAAGAACAGCGTCTCACACACACTACAGAAGAACAGCGTCTCACACACACTACAGAAGAACAGCGTCTCACACACACTACAGAAGAACAGCGTCTCACACACACTACAGAAGAACAGCGTCTCACACACACTACAGAAGAACAGCGTCTCACACACACTACAGAAGAACAGCGTCACACACACTACAGAAGAACAGCGTCACACACACACTACAGAAGAACAGCGTCACACACACACTACAGAAGAACAGCGTCACACACACACTACAGAAGAACAGCGTCACACACACACTACAGAAGAACAGCGTCACACACTACAGAAGAACAGCGTCACACACTACAGCGTCACACACTACAGAAGAATAGCGTCACACTACAGAAGAACAGCGTCACTCACACTAAAGAACAGCGTCACTCACACTAAAGAACAGCGTCACTCACACTAAAGAACAACAGCGTCACACACAATACAGAAGAACAGCGTCACTCACACAAAAGAACAGCGTCACACCACAGAAGAACAGCGTCACTCACACAAAAGAACAACAGCGTCACACTACAGAAGAACAGCGTCACACACACTACAGAAGAACAGTGTCACACACTAAAGAACAGCGTCACTCACAACAGAAGAACAGCGTCACTCACACAACAGAACAACAGCGTCACTCACAACAGAACAACAGCGTCACTCACACAACAGAACAACAGCGTCACTCACACAAAAGAGCAACAGCCTCACATTACAGAAGAACAGCGTCACACACTAAAGAACAGCGTCACTCACAACAGAAGAACAGCGTCACTCACAACAGAAGAACAGCGTCACTCACAACAGAAGAACAGCGTCACTCACACAAAAGAGCAACAGCCTCACACTACAGAAGAACAGCGTCACACACACTACAGAAGAACAGCGTCACTCACACAAGAGCAACAGCCTCACACTACAGAAGAACAGTGTCACACACTAAAGAACAGCGTCACTCACAACAGAACAACAGCGTCACTCACACAACAGAACAACAGCGTCACTCACACAACAGAAGAACAGCGTCACTCACACAACAGCGTCACTCACACAAAAGAACAACAGCGTCACACTACAGAAGAACAGCGTCACACACAAGAGCAACAGCCTCACACTACAGAAGAACAGTGTCACACACTAAAGAACAGCGTCACTCACAACAGAAGAACAGCGTCACTCACACAACAGAACAACAGCGCCACTCACACAAAAGAGCAACAGCCTCACATTACAGAAGAACAGCGTCACACACTAAAGAACAGCGTCACTCACAACAGAAGAACAGCGTCACTCACAACAGAAGAACAGCGTCACTCACACAACAGAACAACAGCGTCACTCACACAACAGAACAACAGCGTCACTCACACAACAGAACAACAGCGTCACACTACAGAAGAACAGCGTCACACTACAGAAGAACAGCGTCACTCACACAAGAGCAACAGCCTCACACTACAGAAGAACAGTCACACACTAAAGAACAGCGTCACTCACAACAGAAGAACAGCGTCACTCACACAACAGAACAACAGCGTCACTCACAAAAGAGCAACAGCCTCACATTACAGAAGAACAGCGTCACACACTAAAGAACAGCGTCACTCACAACAGAAGAACAGCGTCACTCACACAACAGAAGAACAGCGTCACTCACAAAAGAGCAACAGCCTCACATTACAGAACAACAGCGTCACACACTAAAGAACAGCGTCACTCACTACAGAAGAACAGCGTCACACACTAAAGAACAGCGTCACTCACAACAGAAGAACAACAGCTACACACTACAGAAGAACAACAGCATCACTCACACAACAGAAGAACAACAGCGTCACACACACTACAGAAGAACAGCGTCACTCACACAACAGAAGAACAACAGCGTCACACTACACAAGAACCGAGTCACTCACAAAACAACAGTGTCACACTACAGAAGAACAACAGCTACACACACTACAGAAGAACAGCTTCACTCACACAACAGAAGAACACCACACTACAGAAGAACAGCTACACACACTACAGAAGAACAGCTTCACTCACACAACAGCGTCACTCACACAACAGAACAACAGCGCCACTCACAACAGAAGAACAACAACGTTACACACACAACAGAACAGCGTCACACAGAGTCACTCACACAACAGAAGAACACCACACTACAGAAGAACAGCTACACACACTACAGAAGAACAGCTCACTCACACAACAGAAGAACCCCACACACAACAAGGGCAACGCTACACACACACAACAGAAGAGCACAGCTACACACACACACACAACAGAAGAGCTACACACACACACACACAACAGAAGAGCAACGCTACACACACACACACAACAGAAGAGCAACGCTACACACACACAACAGAAGAGCAACGCTACACACACACAACAGAAGAGCACAGCTACACACACACACAACAGAAGAGCAACGCTACACACACACACACACACACACAACAGAAGAGCAACGCTACACACACACACACAACAGAAGAGCACAGCTACACACACACACACAACAGAAGAGCACAGCTACACACACACACAACAGAAGAGCACAGCTACACACACACACACAACAGAAGAGCACAGCTACACACACACACACAACAGAAGAGCACAGCTACACACACACACAACAGAAGAGCACAGCTACACACACACACAACAGAAGAGCACAGCTACACACACACAACAGAACAGCTACACACTACAGAAGAGCAACGCTACACACACACAACAGAAGAGCACAGCTACACACACACAACAGAAGAACCCCACACACTACAGAAGAGCACAGCTACACACACACACAACAGAAGAGCACAGCTACACACACACACACACAACAGAAGAGCACAGCTACACACACACACACACAACAGAAGAGCACAGCTACACACACACACACACAACAGAAGAGCACAGCTACACACACACACACACAACAGAAGAGCACAGCTACACACACACACAACAGAAGAGCACAGCTACACACACACACACAACAGAAGAACACAGCTACACACACACACACAACAGAAGAGCACAGCTACACACACACACACAACAGAAGAGCACAGCTACACACACAACAGAAGAGCACAGCTACACACACACACACAACAGAAGAGCACAGCTACACACACACAACAGAAGAGCACAGCTACACACACACACAACAGAAGAGCACAGCTACACACACACAACAGAACAGCTACACACTACAGAAGAGCAACGCTACACACACACAACAGAAGAGCACAGCTACACACACACAACAGAAGAACCCCACACACTACAGAAGAGCACAGCTACACACACACACAACAGAAGAGCACAGCTACACACACACACACACAACAGAAGAGCACAGCTACACACACACACACACAACAGAAGAGCACAGCTACACACACACACACACAACAGAAGAGCACAGCTACACACACACACACACAACAGAAGAGCACAGCTACACACACACACACACAACAGAAGAGCACAGCTACACACACACAACAGAAGAGCACAGCTACACACACACACAACAGAAGAGCACAGCTACACACACACACACAACAGAAGAACACAGCTACACACACACACACAACAGAAGAACACAGCTACACACACACACACAACAGAAGAGCACAGCTACACACACACACACAACAGAAGAGCACAGCTACACACACACACAACAGAAGAGCACAGCTACACACACACACACACAACAGAAGAGCACAGCTACACACACACACAACAGAAGAGCACAGCTACACACACACAACAGAAGAGCACAGCTACACACACACACACAACAGAAGAACAGCGTCACACACAACAGAAGAACAGCGTCACACACAAGAGAAGAACACAGCTACACACAGCAGAAGAGCAGTTACACACACACAGGATCTGATCGGGTGTATCGATCAACACTCGCGCTGTAACCCGTCGCGCACACGCCTCTGGCGCGTCATTCTCTCAGACGCACGCGCCAAGGGAGATTGGCGTCAGATGGCGTGCGCGCGCGGAAGGACGGCGCGGGGCAGGAGGAGGATTACGGCGGATTCACGAGAGAGAAATAAGCGCTACCCACCATGATGAACCGGAGAGCGGAAAAGAAAGAGCTCGAGCGCGGCCGGAAGAGGAAGAGCCGGGCAGCGCGAGTGCCACTCACTGCCCTCCAGCGGTGGAGGAGCGCCACGGCAGCGCGCACTGACATCTCCCGCCAAAACACCACAAACATATGCGCTTTAGGAGCTCGAGACATGAAACATTGAGACATGTTCTCCTCAGTAAACTCACCTGTCACAGGTGCGTTCTCCAAACCTCTCCTTTGTGCTAGTAAGCTTCACATTAAATGAGCGCGACTCGTGATCGAGGGCAGATTAAGGGGTTAGTTCCCCCAGAAATGAAATGTCTGTCATTAACTCCTCCCCCTAATGTCGCTCCACACCCGTAAGACCTCCGTTCATCTTCACACACAGTTTAAGATATTTTATATTTAGTCCGAGAGCGTATGCAAGTGTATGCACACTATACTGTCCATGTCCAGAAAGGGAATAAAAACATCATCACAGTAGTCCATATGAGACATCAGTGGGTTAATTAGAGTCTCTTGAAGCATCCAAAATACATTTGGGTCCAAAAATAACAAAAACTACGACTTTATTCAGCATCAACTGTGTGAAGAGGAGCGGAGGTCTTACGGGTGTGGAGCGACATTAGGGAGAGTCACTAACGAAAGAAATTTCATTTGTGGGTGAACTGACCCTTTAAGAACAGCGGGCAATGATCTGGACTAGATAAACCTGGATCACATTAGCTCAATCCTGCTGATTCCAGTCAGGTGTGACACACTTTAATGAGGCAGAATCAGTGTTTCTCCAGTCTAGTAATAACATCTCACAGTATATACAGGTGCTTCTCAAAAAATTTGCATTTTGTGATAAAGTTCATTATTTTCCATAATTTAATGATAAAAATTAAACTTTCCTATATTTTAGATTCATTGCACACCAGCTGAAATATTTCAGGTCTTTTATTGTTTTAATGCTGATGATTTTGGCATACAGCTCATGAAAACCCCAAATTCCTGTCTCAAGTAATGAGCATATCAGGAAGCGGTTCTCTAAACGAGCTATTAACCTAATCATCTGAATCAACTAATGAACTCTAAACACCTGCAGAAGATTCCTGAGGCTTTTAAAAACTCCCAGCCTGGTTCATTACTCCAAACCGCAATCATGGGTCAGACTGCCGACCTGACTGCTGTCCAGAAGGCCATCATTGACACCCTCAAGCGAGAGGGGAAGACACAGAAAGACATTTCTGAACGAATAGGCTGTTCCCAGAGTGCTGTATCAAGGCACCTCAGTGGGAAGGAAAAAGTGTGGCAAAAAACGAGAAGATGTGAGCGGAGCCTGAGGAAGATTGTGGAGAAGGACCGATTCCAGACCTTGGGGGACCTGCGGAAGCAGTGGACTGAGTCTGGAGGAGAAACATCCAGAGCCGCCGTGCACAGGCGTGAGCAGGAAATGGGCTACAGGTGCCGCATTCCCCAGGTCAAGACACTTCTGGGCTACAGGTGCCGCATTCCCCAGGGCAAGACACTTCTGGGCTACAGGTGCCGCATTCCCCAGGTCAAGACACTTCTGGGCTACAGGTGCCGCATTCCACAGATCAAGACACTTCTGGGCTACAGGTGCCGCATTCCCCAGGTCAAGACACTTCTGGGCTACAGGTGCCGCATTCCCTAGGGCAAGACACTTCTGGGCTACAGGTGCCGCATTCCCCAGGTCAAGACACTTCTGGGCTACAGGTGCCGCATTCCCCAGGTCAAGACACTTCTGGGCTACAGGTGCCGCATTCCACAGATCAAGACACTTCTGGGCTACAGGTGCCGCATTCCCCAGGTCAAGACACTTCTGGGCTACAGGTGCCGCATTCCCTAGGGCAAGACACTTCTGGGCTACAGGTGCCGCATTCCACAGATCAAGACACTTCTGGGCTACAGGTGCCGCATTCCCCAGGGCAAGACACTTCTGGGCTACAGGTGCCGCATTCCACAGATCAAGACACTTCTGGGCTACAGGTGCCGCATTCCCCAGGGCAAGACACTTCTGGGCTACAGGTGCCGCATTCCCCAGGGCAAGACACTTCTGGGCTACAGGTGCCGCATTCCCCAGGGCAAGACACTTCTGGGCTACAGGTGCCGCATTCCACAGATCAAGACACTTCTGGGCTACAGGTGCCGCATTCCCCAGGTCAAGACACTTCTGGGCTACAGGTGCCGCATTCCCCAGGGCAAGACACTTCTGGGCTACAGGTGCCGCATTCCCCAGGGCAAGACACTTCTGGGCTACAGGTGCCGCATTCCACAGATCAAGACACTTCTGGGCTACAGGTGCCGCATTCCCCAGGGCAAGACACTTCTGGGCTACAGGTGCCGCATTCCACAGATCAAGACACTTCTGGGCTACAGGTGCCGCATTCCCCAGGTCAAGACACTTCTGGGCTACAGGTGCCGCATTCCACAGATCAAGACACTTCTGGGCTACAGGTGCCGCATTCCCCAGGTCAAGACACTTCTGGGCTACAGGTGCCGCATTCCCTAGGGCAAGACACTTCTGGGCTACAGGTGCCGCATTCCACAGATCAAGACACTTCTGGGCTACAGGTGCCGCATTCCCCAGGGCAAGACACTTCTGGGCTACAGGTGCCGCATTCCCTAGGGCAAGACACTTCTGGGCTACAGGTGCCGCATTCCCCAGGTCAAGACACTTCTGGGCTACAGGTGCCGCATTCCCCAGGTCAAGACACTTCTGGGCTACAGGTGCCGCATTCCCCAGCGCAAGACACTTCTGGGCTACAGAGAAGCAGCACTGCACTGGTGCTCAGGGGTCCAAAGTACTTTTTTCGGATGAACCCCATAGAGAATCTGTGGGATATTGTGAAGAGAAAGTTGAGAGACGCGAGACCCAACACTCTGGATGAGCTTAAGGCCGCTATCGAAGCATCCTGGGCCTCCAGAACACCTCAGCAGTGCCACAGGCTGATCGCCTCCAGAACACCTCAGCAGCGCCACAGGCTGATCGCCTCCAGAACACCTCAGCAGCGCCACAGGCTGATCGCCTCCAGAACACCTCAGCAGCGCCACAGGCTGATCGCCTCCATGCCACGCTGCACTGAAGCAGTCATTTCTGCTAAAGGATTCCCCACCAAGTGTTGAGTGCAGAACTGAACACCATTATCTGAAGGTTTTTTTTTTTTTTTAATTAAAAACACTTCTCTTTTATTGGTCGGATGAAATATGCTAATTTTTTGAGACAGGAATTTGGGGTTTTCATGAGCTGTGTGCCAAAATCATCAGCATTAAAACAATAAAAGACCTGAAATATTTCAGCTGGTGTGCAATGAATCTAAAATATATGAAAGTTTAATTTTTATCATTACATTATGGAAAATAATGAACTTCATCACAATATGCTAATTTTTTGAGAAGGACCTGTACAGCTTTATACATCCCTGTCATAACGCTGCTTCACCTCTCGTGTTAACTATACCTGCGTGTGTGTTCATCACGTGAGCTGAAGAGCTGGGGCCTTTTGCACAGAACTAGGATAAGGGATTAATTTGGGATATCTTGGTGATCTTGTCATCTGTGTGCTAAGTTTAGTCCACCGCTGTGGTAACCGTATCCTGAAGGCACACTCACAGCAAGAACGATAACTATATTAGCGGATAAACTGAGCCAGGATCACCAAGATATCCCGCTTAATCCCTTACCCTAGTTTTGTGCAATAGGCCCCTGTGGAGCTTTAAGGGTTAGTTTAATATGGAAGAACTATAACACCAGTGTTAGATTAAAGGGTTAGTTTCCCCAATAATGAAATGTGTGTCATTATCTCCTCTCCCTAATGTCACTTCACACCCGTAAGACCTCCGTTCATCTTCACACACAGTTTAAGATATTTTATATTTAGTCCGAGAGTGTATGCAAGTGTATGCACACTATACTGTCCATGTCCAGAAAGGGAATAAAAACATAATCACAGTAGTCCATATGAGACATCAGTGGGTTAATTAGAGTCTCTTGAAGCATCCAAAATACATTTGGGTCCAAAAATAACAAAAACTACGACTTTATTCAGCATTGGCTTCTCTTCCGCGTTTGTGTTCAATCCTCAAATAAAGATTCAAACGGTTATGAATCAGCGAATCAACTCATGATTCGGATCGCCAATGACTCGTGATTTCAACAGTTTGACACGCGATCCGAATCACTAATCAATTCACTGACTCATAACCGTTTGAATCTTTATTTGAGGATTGAACACAAACGCGGAAGAGAAGCCAATGCTGAATAAAGTCGTAGTTTTTGAACAAAATGTATTTGATTCTTCAAAAAGGTCTGATTGGAGGATGGATCTGACCCTTATGATGCGTTCAGTGGCGTGACCCCTGCGGTCTGAGCGTTAACAGGCGACGCTTCAAATGATCAGTGTAGCCTCTGTAACTATAGCCTACACTAGCTACAGTAGAAGACTTCAGACCATCCAGCCGTTAAAAACTAATAAATAATGTCCTATATTATTGTCACAGCAGTCAGAGAGTTCTCCCACCACCAGGATTAAAGTTTATGGCAAATAATTGTATCAATTCCCAGAAGTAAACACGACAGTATTTACCTCGGAAACTCATATTTACGCTAATTCTACATCCGGAGATTTATGGCAGACACCAGTCAGCAAACTCTGAAAAACTCATTTTATTAAACTTCTGTACAAATTGAACCACACATTCCATTAAAAATATTTACAGATGTACACTTAAAACTGCCATGCGTCGCTGAAACGGGAGTCCCGTAATTATTCGTCGTCGTCCTCGTCGATGATTGGTCTGGACCTGAAACACAGAGCACACAGAGGTCAGATGTGTCCAGCGGAGGCGGGGCTTGACCACAGGAAGCTGAATACTCACTTCCTGGGAGCTTTGGTGACTCCGCTGCCCCCCGCCTCCTCATCGTCAGACGCGGGATGAAGGTTCTCCTTCTCCGGCTTTCGGCCAGGACCACCGAAGAAGTCCCCGATGCCCTTCTGCCAGGTCGGAGTGGGGCGCGGGCACACGGGGTTCCCTCCGGCGTACTTGCCCTTAGCTGACCACACACACACACACACACACAGGTCACCCAATACGCCGTATACAGAGAGAAAAACCCATGCCATATAGGAAATCTGGAGGAAAACATGGCCTCTTGATTCCCCAGCGGTGAGAAAAACACCACAGATGTTCTAAATCTAAGACTAGTCAAATGCATCTTGTAAACTTAAATTAAAACAAAAACGGGTTGTGCACAAGAAGGTTGTGCGCGCGCACTCACCAGGCGTTCCCGACTGCGCGCCCCCGCTCTGCGAGTTCACGGATCCAGACGCGCCGAGTGACTTCCGGGGCGCGGAAGCTGCAACAGCTGAAACACAAAACAAAATAAAATACACAAAAATGACCAATCGCGTCGAGTAAATGCTGCACAACACGCCATACACAGCCTGAATGACGCGACTTCCGCTCGCTTCTCGGCGTCTCTTTGTGACGCGACGCGGATGAATGTGAAAGTGGCGCCATTTCATCCAGTCTCCATTAAACTCTTTAACACGACTAATGAAGCGCTAACATTAACTCTTAGCGTACAAACAGTGATAATGAAACCACTCCAGCGGTTAAAACACGCATTTAATAACCTATACGAATAACACAGCATTAACAGCTGGACAAACAATAGCGCCGACTGGACAAAACAACCGCGCGTTTAATGATGTTTACCACTAAATACTGCTCTGAGGTGAAGGTTATAACCGCTCTGCTGAAGCTGAGGTGAAGGTTATAACCGCTCTGAGGCGTAACGTTATATGTCGCGACACAAATGGCGGGAGATGAGTGATAAACGCTTGCTCGAGCTCAGCTACAGCTCAACAGAAATGCCACTAACAGCACCGCTAGGAGAGAATGTTATACGCTATAACAGCACGATTATCACCGCTTATAGCCTTACCTTTCCTGTAGGATCCGGGAACGCTATCGGCTTTAGTTCGCACCATCGCGCTCGCGAGTGTGTGTGTGTTCAGTGTTCGCACGATTCTGCAGAACTGACGGAATAAAGCTCGCGTCTCCCGCCTTCTTTTTAAAAGAGAAGCCGGATCTCATGGCGTCACGGACCGCCGGCCAATGGCTGGCCAGGAAACTGGGCCTCGTGACTGCAGATTACGCCACTCCCATTTTAAAGGACGTTCACGACAGCAACACAAAAACAGCCTTACAAAAGAGTTCCCATGGTAACAGTTCATTCTGGGACTGACCCATAGCGATCCCTTCTATTACTGTATATAATCTCATTCTTTAGGAGTACGGTTGGCACGTTTGTGTGTGTGTGTGTGTACTGAGAGCTCATTGATGGTGTGTGTCGTGTGTGTGAAGCGCTGATCTCGCGCCGTCCTCCACCAATCCACTGTCGGCGTCACTCCTTACGTCAGGCATGGAAACGGAGGAAAAATGACCGAGCTACGTTCACAATGCCACCAATTGTGTGTGTGTGTGTGTGAGAGAGAGAGAGAGAGAGAGAGAGAGAGAGAGAGAGAGAGAGAGAGAGAGAGAGAGAGAGAGAGAGAGAGAGAAAGAGAGAGAGAGAGAGAGAGAGAAAGAGAGAGAGAGAGAGAGAATGTGTGTGTGTGTGTGAGAGAGAGAGAGAATGTGTGTGTGTGTGTGTGTGTGTGTGTGTGTGTGTATGTCATGCCAGAGAAAAAACCGTGAGAGTGTGTCTAGAGATGTAATTATATTAATTGCGTTGGATTATCCAGACCGACCGCTTCAGAGTTAGCGGCTCAGTTTGAGGCTTTGCTAGCGATTCTGGAGACACATGTTAAAAAGAAGAACACTAATTTCTGTGAATCAATTGATCCCGAAGTATGTCTATGGATCCGATCACACACACACACACACACACACACACACACACACACACACACACACACACACACACACACACACACACACACACACACACTGAGACAGAGCTTTTCAGAGACTTGGTTTTGCTATAATTACAGCTGTGATATAATAATAATTGTGGTATTTTGCATGTATGGTGGCTCTGAGTTGTCAAAACGTCTCTCAAAATGCATTTTTACGGATGCGAAAACGCAGAAAGTCGAACCTGTTCCGAATTTTTTTTTTGACGGACGAAAGTTTCAGAGGCAGCGTGATCGACATAACGTGAGGTCGAATTTATTTTTTGACGTGCGTAAATTTCGCGTGCAAATTACCGACTCAGTGTGCAAAGGCCCTAACCCTCAGGTTTTATTCTGCAGAAGCGCTTTACTCTTAGCAGTGTGAACATTAAACTAACACTTTAAACACACTTATAATGTATCTAATATGACAAACACACTTCTTTACCCAAGCGGGTAATCTAGCGCTCGGAAAGCGTTCCACCCATAGGGGCGGCCATTGCTAACCAAGCCATCACCTGCTGTTAGCATCCCATTGACTCCCATTCATTTTTGAGTCACTTTGACAGTGAATAACTTTACATCTGAGGCGTTTAAAGACTCCATTTGTCCGTTGGTTATTTATAAAGAAACACGACAATGCATAAAAGGCTCCGTTACCTTGTATCTTACACTATCGCCCCATAGAAGCTGTTTTTGTAAAAATAGGCTAACGATTGCGTCATAACCAACGCGACTCTGTCGCACAGTTGAGAAATTACCGTATAGACCTGAGGAGACGCTCGCAGGCAATCTTTACTGTCTATGAGGCCGTCGGGGGGACGTGGAGACATGTCCTGGAGACTAGTCTGATAAAGTCAAGGGGGAAGAATGAGGAGAAGCCCATAGTGAGCCAAAAGCAGAAAATATTTAAACAACGTGATTCAGATTTCACTTTCCACAACTACTAGAAGACCTACAGCTGTCAGACAGGAGGCTCACGTCACATCTGCGTCCTCACACACACACACACACACACACACACACACACACACACACACACACACACACACACACACACACACACACACACACTACGTCCTCAAGCTCAGTCTGAGCCGCCGCAGCTCGCTCAGCCATCAGGAAGTGAGTGCCTCTGATTGGCCTCATTTTTCCGCCGCTGAAGTCAATGGGAACGCTCTGTCCATTTCTTTTACTGTCTATGGCTTTACCTTATAATCATGGCCGGAAACGCGGAAGTGCGCCGCCAGCGACTGTGTCCCGTCCCGTCATAATAAACGTCCCGGTACTCGCGAGCCGTGTGTTTGTGGATCAATCGCTCCAGCGGCCGTGCTCAGCTCCACAACACTCGCTCCTGTACTACAGTAGCGTTAATAACCGCATTAATGAACGTGATTTCTGCCCGAGTCCTGTTCTTCACCGGCTGTGAGGTGAAGACCACATGTCCCAAGATGCTGCGCTCACACCTGCCGTCATCTGGGCTCACACCTGCCGTCATCTGCGCTCACACCTGGCGTCATCTGCGCTCACACCTGGCGTCATCTGCGCTCACACCTGCCGTCATCTGCGCTCACACCTGCCGTCATCTGCGCTCACACCTGCCATCATCTGCGCTCACACCTGCCGTCATCTGCGCACACACCTGCCGTCATCTGCGCTCACACCTGCCGTCATCTGCGCTCACACCTGCCGTCATCTGCGCTCACACCTGCCGTCATCTGCGCTCACACCTGCCGTCATCTGCGCACACACCTGCCGTCATCTGCGCTCACACCTGCCGTCATCTGGGCTCACACCTGGCGTCATCTGCGCTCACACCTGCCGTCATCTGTGCTCACACCTGCCGTCATCTGCGCTCACACCTGCCGTCATCTGCGCTCACACCTGCCGTCATCTGCGCTCACACCTGCCGTCATCTGCGCTCACACCTGCCGTCATCTGCGCTCACACCTGCCGTCATCTGCGCTCACACCTGCCGTCATCTGCGCTCACACCTGCCGTCATCTGCGCTCTCACCTGCCGTCATCTGCGCTCACACCTGCCGTCATCTGCGCTCACACCTGCCGTCATCTGCGCTCACACCTGCCGTCATCTGGGCTCACACCTGCCGTCATCTGGGCTCACACCTGCCGTCATCTGCGCTCACACCTGCCGTCATCTGCGCTCACGCCTGCCGTCATCTGCGCTCACACCTGCCGTCATCTGCGCTCACACCTGCCGTCATCTGCGCTCACGCCTGCCGTCATCTGGGCTCACACCTGCCGTCATCTGGGCTCACACCTGCCGTCATCTGCGCTCACACCTGCCGTCATCTGCGCTCACGCCTGCCGTCATCTGCGCTCACACCTGCCGTCATCTGCGCTCACACCTGCCGTCATCTGCGCTCACGCCTGCCGTCATCTGCGCTCACACCTGCCGTCATCTGGGCTCACACCTGGCGTCATCTGCGCTCACACCTGCCGTCATCTGCGCTCACACCTGCCGTCATCTGCGCTCACGCCTGCCGTCATCTGCGCTCACTCCTGCCGTCATCTGCGCTCACACCTGCCGTCATCTGCGCTCACACCTGCCGTCATCTGCGCTCACACCTGCCGTCATCTGCGCTCACACCTGCCGTCATCTGGGCTCACACCTGCCGTCATCTGCGCTCACACCTGCCGTCATCTGCGCTCACACCTGCCGTCATCTGCGCTCACACCTGCCGTCATCTGCGCTCACACCTGCCGTCATCTGGGCTCACACCTGCCGTCATCTGCGCTCACACCTGCCGTCATCTGGGCTCACACCTGCCGTCATCTGCGCTCACACCTGCCGTCATCTGCGCTCACACCTGCCGTCATCTGGGCTCACACCTGCCGTCATCTGCGCTCACACCTGCCGTCATCTGCGCTCACACCTGCCGTCATCTGCGCTCACACCTGCCGTCATCTGGGCTCACACCTGCCGTCATCTGCGCTCACACCTGCCGTCATCTGCGCTCACGCCTGCCGTCATCTGCGCTCACGCCTGCCGTCATCTGCTCTCACACCTGCCGTCATCTGCGCTCACACCTGCCGTCATCTGCGCTCACACCTGCCGTCATCTGCGCTCACGCCTGCCGTCATCTGCGCTCACGCCTGCCGTCATCTGCGCTCACACCTGCCGTCATCTGGGCTCATGCCTGCCGTCATCTGCGCTCACACCTGCCGTCATCTGCGCTCACGCCTGCCGTCATCTGCGCTCACGCCTGCCGTCATCTGCGCTCACGCCTGCCGTCATCTGCGCTCACGCCTGCCGTCATCTGCGCTCACGCCTGCCGTCATCTGGGCTCACGCCTGCCGTCATCTGCGCTCACGCCTGCCGTCATCTGCGCTCACGCCTGCCGTCATCTGGGCTCACACCTGCCGTCATCTGCGCTCACGCCTGCCGTCATCTGGGCTCACACCTGCCGTCATCTGCGCTCACACCTGCCGTCATCTGCGCTCACACCTGACATCATGACCCTTTAAGATGGTAGTCTGCAGTTTTGCAGATGCTGGACACGGTTACAGTACAAGACCAAACCGCTCCGTCTGAAAGTTGCCTCGTCAGACTGTTCCTGCAGCTCTGTGTTTATTTACTCACACACACACACACACACACACACACCTGGATAAACCTGTTCATCACAGAGTCTGTAAGCGTTTTCCACTCTCAGGACCTGTTGATCTGTGTGTGTGTGTGTGTGTGTGTGTGTGTGTGTGTGTGTGTGTGTGTGTGTGTGTGTGTGTGTGTGTGTGTGTGTGTGTGTGTGTGTGTGTGTGAACTGAGATGATGCTGTAATGTCTCCTCATCTTTTGGCAGACTCAGCAGATTAACAGGTCCTTCATCAAAGCAGATGTTCCTCTGTCTTACTCAGAGTGTGCTAAATCACTTTTATTGCCAATTACACATTTAACCCATTCATGTTTTAAAATAAAGTTCATTGTTACGATGGATCTAAACTATGGTGTCTCCAAAGAAGAGAATCCCAGTTATTGGCAAAATATCATCTGTTTAAAATCTGTTTCAGGGCCGAAAAGAAAATGTTCTTAATTAAAGTCAGTTGTTCTGGGTGTGGGCGGTCCCCAGAGGCTCAGGGGCGGGGCCTCGCAACTCTTGTCCAATCAGAGCCCGGGGGCGGGGCTACAGCCGCTCAGATCCCAGAGTTTCTCAGCTGAAGTTCTGCAGTGGAGCTGAAGCTGAGGCGGTAAGATCCTTCTCTCTCTCTCGTGTGTGTGTGTGTGTGTGTGGTGTGAGCCTGTTTATGTGGTTTATGAGGACACAAATTTGTATAACTACATGGGTATTACACTGGTATTACACTATAAAGGTGGTTTATGAGGACATATCAAATGTCCTCATAATTCAAATGGCCTTAAAAACATACTAAATGATGTTTTTTGAGAAAGTAAAAATGCAGAATGTTTCCAGTGATGGGTAGGTTTAGGGGCAGTGTGTGTGTGTGTGTGTGTGTGTGATGGGTAGGTTTAGGGGCAGTGTAGGGGGATATGAAAGACGGTTTGTACAGTATAAAAACCATTACGCCTATGGAGAGTCCCTGTAAACCACATAGACCAACGTGTGTGTGTGTGTGTGTGTGTGTGTGTGTGTGTCTTTGTGTGTGTGTCTGTCTGTCTGTCTGTCTGTGTGTGTGTGTGTGTGTGTGTGTGTGTGTGTGTGTGTGTGTGTGTGTGAGAGAGAGAGAGAGAGAGAGAGAGAGAGAGAGAGAGAGAGAGAGAGAGAGAGTGTTTCCCTACTGTCCACCACAGTGACGCCCAGTATATATACACACACACATACATACTGAGGGTCACTGTGGTATATGTATATTTATTAAAACACTGTGGTATCAAATATTCTAATTTGTTAAATTATGTTATATTGTGTTGTAATATTTTCTTCAATTTCTTTATTATGACCATTATTATTATTTATGCTCATATGTATTATTAATGTTATTCCTTACTTTGGCAATATTGTATTTTTTTACATCCATGCCAATAAAGCAATCTTGAATTGAATTGAGTGTGTGTGAGAGAGAGAGTGTGTGTGTGTGTGTGTGTGTGTGTGTGTGTGTGTGTGCGCGTGTGTTTGTGTGTGTGAGAGAGAGAGTAAGTGTCTATGCTCGTGTGTGTGTGTGTGTGTGTCGTCATCACGCTCTCTGCTCTGTTTCTGCTGTAAACACTCATTGTTCCTTTTGCTGATGTCAGAGTGTGTACTGAGGGCTCATTGATGGTGTGTGTGTGTGTGTGTGTGTGTGTGTGTGTGTACTGACTTTCACTGATGGTGTGTGTGTGTGTGTGTGTAGATGGAGTCATTCAGACGCTCTCCTCTCCGTGACTCAGGCTCTTTCGGGGTGAAGCTGCATCTGCAGGGCGTCTCCGGCCGGCATGTGGTGCTGAAGGCTCAGGGGTTAGGGCCATCTCCAGACGCTCCGGGATCTCAGGGGATCCACTCGCAGGGATCTCTGGGATCTCAGGGGATCCACTTGCTGGGATCTCTGGGATCTCAGGGGATCCACTCGCAGGGATCTCAGGGGATCCACTCGCAGGGATCTCAGGGGATCCACTCGCAGGGATCTCAGGGGATCCACTCGCAGGGATCTCCGGGATCTCAGGGGATCCACTTGCTGGGATCTCCAGACTATCCTGACGTGTTCCCAGCGGAGCAGCGGCAGCAGGAGTTTGTGTCCAGGATGAGCGGCGCCGCCTCCAGCGCTCCGACTCCGGATCATTACAGATCCCTGAGGGCCGTCGGCAGCTCTTCCTCACCTGTGATGGTGAAGAGGGCCCGGATCCCGGTGCCCGGAGTCGGATTAGCGGGATTAGCGGAGCCGTGTGTGGAGAGCGTTCCCTGCCAGCCGTCCCACATCATCTGCAGGCCCAGCCAATCCCCTCGGCCCCGGCTCTCACCTGAGGAGAAGAGGACCAGATCCTCTCCAGAGGTCATCAGGGTCGGCTCTACATCTGCAGGGTCAGAGGTCAAAGACGAGACAGAGAGAGCGGCTCAGGTAAACACAGTTCAGATGAGACCTGATCTAGATGTGAAGCGTTGCGCGTGTTTAACGGGCTGTGTGTGCGTGTGTGCGCGTGTGTAAGGCCACTCCGGACCTCTTGAAGGGACAGCGAGAGCTTCCGGATCCGCCTGATGAGGAAGCTGTTAAACTGCTGATGGTCCGCTTCCTGAAGGATGGGTGAGCGGCTCAGAGCTCCAGAAGCGGGTCAGTACTGTAGGCCAGCATTAATCCCTCTGGTTTCCCTCAGGTCCTGTGGAGGCGAACCTGCTGTCCAGAGACAGGTGGAGCTGATGTTCAACCAGATCAACACACTGAAGCTCAGTGCTCTGGAGGAGGTGACCAGCACACACACACACACACACATTCTGACTTGTGCGTTTGTGCAGGCGCAGAGTTTTTCTTGACCACCAAATTAATAATACAGCACTTTTAGCTCGCGCAAGAGATATGCTTCCTAATGCTAGAGTTTAGGAGCTAAATAGGAAAAGGATCGACCGCCTGCAGTTGATTTAGATATTCTAGGTATGATCAACTGGCCAGAGTTTAGAGACCGCAGTAGACGTGATGGAGTATAATGTGTTAAGAGCTCGCTTAAGTACTGGAGCTAAACCATTTAGTGCTTTGAGTAATAAGCAGGATTTTAAAATGTATGCGATGTTTAATAGGGAGCCAGTGCAGTGTTGACAGAACTGGACTAATATGATCATACTTCCTGGTTCTAGTAAGAACTCGAGCTGCTGCGTTTTGGACCAGCTGGAGTTTGTTTATTAAGCGAGCAGGGCAACCACCCAGTAGAGCATTGCAATAATCTAGTTACATTTGTAAGCTTCAGGTCGTGTAGAAATATAGAGCTGAGTATCGTCATCATAACAATGAAAACTAATGCCATGCTTCCTAATGATGTCAGGAAACGGGTCTAAAATAGCCTTTAAAATGAAAACTCTCATCAAATATGACATGAAATACACAATTGATGAAATAATGGAATGCAATCAAAACATATAAACCTAATTTAATGCAACTATTTACAGTGAGGAAAATAAGTATTTGAACATCCTGCTATTTTGCAAGTTCTCCCAGATGGAAATCATGGAGGGTCTGAAATTGTCATCGTAGGTGCATGTCCACTGAGAGAGACATAAATCCAGAAATCACAATATATGATTTTTTAACTGTGTATTTGTATAATACAGCTGCTAATAAGTATTTGAACACCTGTCTATCAGCTAGATTTCTGACCCTCAGACCTGTTAGTCTGCCTTTAAAATGTCCACCTCAACTCCATTTATTATCCTACATTAGATGCTCCTGTTTGAGGTCGTTAGCTGCAAAAACACACCTGTCCACCCCATACAATCAGCAAGAGTCCCACTACTAACATGGCCAAGACCACAGAGCTGTCCAAAGACACGAGAGACACACTCATACACCTCCACCAGGCTGGAAAGGGCTCCGGGGAAATGGCCAAGACCAAAGAGCTGTCCAAAGACACGAGAGACACTCACACACCTCCACAAGGCTGGAGAGGGCTCCGGGGAAATGGCCAAGCAGCTCGGTGAAAAAAGGTCCACTGTTGGAGCAATCATTAGAAAATGGAAGAAGCTAAACATGACTTTCAATCTCCCTCAGACTGGGGCTCCATGCCAGATCTCACCTCGTGGGTCTCAATGATCCTAAGTTGAGAAATCAGCCCAAACTACACGGAGGAGCTGGCCAATGACCTGAGAAGAGCTGGGACCACCGTTTCCAAGGTTACTGTTGGTAATAACGACGTCATGGTTTGAAATCATGCATGGCACGGAAGGTTCCCCTTAAACCGGCACATGTTCAGGCCCGTCTGAAGTTTGCCAATAACCATTTGGATGACCCAGAGCAGTCATGGGAGAAAGTCATGTGGTCAGATGACACCAAAATATAACGTTTTGGTCATAATTCCACTAAACGTGGAGGAAGAATGATGAGTACCATCCCAAGAACACCATCCCTACTGTGAACCATGGGGGTGGCAGCATCATGCTGTGGGGGTGTGGGAGAGCCACTTTCAGGAGTGCCTCTGTAAGAAGCATATGAAGGTTCTGCCGTGGCCTAGCCAGTCTCCAGACCTAAACCCAATAGAGAATCTTTGGAGGAGCTCAAACTTTGTGTTTCTCAGAGACAGGCCAGAAACCTGACGGATCTAGAGAAGATCTGTGTGGAGGAGTGGGCCAGAAACCTGACGGATCTAGAGAAGATCTGTGTGGAGGAGTGGGCCAGAAACCTGACGGATCTAGAGAAGATCTGTGTGGAGGAGTGGGCCAGAAACCTGACGGATCTAGAGAAGATCTGTGTGGAGGAGTGGGCCAGAATGCCTCCTGCAGTGCAAACCTGCTGAAGAACTACAGCAAACGCTTGACCTCTGGAAACGCAAACAAAGGCTACTGGACCAAATATTAACATTGATTTTCTCTGTTCTTCAAATACTTATTTGCAGCTGTGTCATGCAAATAAATAGTTACAAAATCATACATTGGGATTTCTGGATTTTTTTTAGATTATGTCTCTCACAGTGGACATGCACCTACGATGACAATATCAGACCCTCCATGATTTCCAACTGGGAGAACTTGCAAAATAGCAGAGTGCTCAAATACTTATTTTCCTCACTGTATTACTTGATTTATTACAACACGTTTAATACATTAATTATTGATTTATTTTAGTCTGTTAAACCCCTCCATCAGCTAGTGCTGTGTGTGTGTGTGTGTGTGTGTGTGTGTGTGTGTGTGTGTGTGTGTGTGTGTGTGTGTGTGTGTGTGTGTGTGTGTGTGTGTGTGTGTGTGTGCAGAACCACCAGAATCTGCTTGATCAGGAAGAGGAGAGAGGCGTCGAGCTGAAGCGACTCCAGGGGGCGCTAGAGAGAAGTGAGCAGGAGCAGGTGGAGCTGAAGCGACTCCAGGGGGCGCTAGAGAGGAGCGAGCAGGAGCAGGTGGAGCTGAGACTCCAGCTCACTGACATGGAGAAGGAGCTGCAGACGTCCCTCGACCAGTGAG
>NC_090196.1:37093140-37123140 GCF_024679245.1 Pseudorasbora parva | reverse complement strand
GAATATCAAGAAGTGTATCTTGTACAACATTAACCTTAAAGGAACTGTATGTAAGAAATGTATTTCAATAAATCATAAAATTGCCCTGATATGTCACTAGACATTAAGAAATCATGTACATTTCAAATACTTAAATCACTGACGACAGTAGTCCGGCCAGGATATTGTAATTTAAAAGTTGTTGTTGCAGCCCTCAGCTGATGTTGATGTTTGGCCTGAAGCTCCGCCTTCTACCTTTTGACCAATCACGAGTCAGTAGTGTTTGGGCATCCAGGTTGCCAGATAATTTTCACAGCTGCAGATCTACAAACCTTCCTGCTGATCCTGCAGCTTATCTGGCAACCTTGAGTCAGGGGAGGGGGAGACACCTGCAGTACCAGTTTTGGCCACAATCTTACATACACTTCCTTTAAGTATTAAGCATTAAAGGGTTAGTTCACCGTTCCACACCCGTAAGACCTCGGTTCATCTTCACACACAGTTTAAGATATTTTATATTTAGTCCGAGAGCGTATGCAAGTGTATGCACACTATACTGTCCATGTCCAGAAAGGGAATAAAAACATCATCACAGTAGTCCATATGAGACATCAGTGGGTTAAAGGGGTACTTCAGCGCTGGGAAGATGAATCTGTATTTAAACTGGGTCATCAATGCAGTAGAAATGTGAAATTATTTTTGAATTTGGTGTCTTCTAGACTGAGAAAAGACAGAAAATGTATTTTTGTCCCATGGGGATGAAAGACTACAATTCCCAGAATGCTTCGCTGCCGTGTGAGGCCATTCCCAACGCCACCAACTTAATTATTGTGACTGAGTTAGAGAAGACACTACAATTAAAACCTGAACGTGTGTGTTCAATATAATGAGTGAGTCTCCGCACGAGTCTCACAGCACTGAGCACTGACTGCAGGAGTGAGATACATGAGCTGATGAGCTCTCGTGATGAGAGCTGAGGTAATCGCGACTACACTCGCCGCATACATTCACAACGCGAGTTCAGTCTGGCGCGTTTCAGTTCATGCCTTTGCAAGCTTAACTTTCATAGAAATAAATTTGAGAAGTTAAAAGACTTACATTGCTCACGATAGCTCCGTTTAAATGATCCTGTCTGCAAGCTGAGCTCTCCCTGCGAGTTGAGTGTGATCTCCATCCCCCATGCGCGGATTCAAAACATGCGGAAACGGCTCCCTCTGCTGGCTGTAGTCTTTAGCCTCTGGGCAAACATTCCTCCTATGATGCAAAAATCGTCATTTTGCAGAATTTTTCCAGAAATAAAATGCATAAATCTCTCATCTCAGGGAGATATGAGGGGGGAAAGCACAATAATTTGAATATTCTCCAGGGTTTCTACTGATACAAAGCCATATGCTAATCGCTGAAGTAACCCTTTAATTAGAGTCTCTTGAAGCATCCAAAATACATTTGGGTCCAAAAATAACAAAAACTACGACTTTATTCAGCATTGGCTTCTCTTCCGGGTTTGTTTTCAATCCTCAAATAAAGATTTGAACGGTTATGAGTCAGTGAATCGATTCATGATTCGGATCGCGTGTCAAACTGCTGAAATCACGACACATTGGCGATCCGAATCATGAATCGATTCTCTGACTCATAACCGTTCTAATCTGGATATGAGTCATTAATGACATAAATTACATTTTTGGGTGAACTAACCCTGTAAGATGAAATTAAAGTGATTGTTGCAGCGCTGCTCATGCGCGGTGTTTGTCCTCTGTCCAGAGTGTGGCGCTGTTGGGACAGAAGGTTCTGGAGGTGGCGGAGCAGAAGGAAGCCAATGAGACGCTGATCTCAGACCTGAGGCTGACGAAAGCAGAGCTCATGCAGAAGAGCAGCGATCTGGAGGAACAGGCCTCCTCTCTCAGCATAATCATCCAGCAGAAGGAGGCTCAGGAGACCCAGCTCAGAGGACATGTGGAGCAGCTGATGGTGAGAGACTGCACTGACCAGCGGCCGGTGGATTCGCCAACTGACATCCATCACAAGCGGCACACCATCTGCACACATTCTCGTGAATGCCCAGCCAAAAAAAATCAGGCCATTAAAGGGTTAGTTCACCCAAAAATGAATATTATGTCATTGATTACTCGCCCTCATGTCGTTGGACACCCGTCAGACCTTCGTTCATCTTCAGAACACAGATGAAGATATTTTAGTGTAAAGCTGAGAAAGGCTTCAGATAGGCCTCCATTGGCATTCAGTCCATTCCCACTCACAAGACCCATAAAGGCCCTAAACACATCGACACACAGCCCATCTCACTACAGCGGCTGCACAATCACTTTACAATGCGACGAGAATAGTTATTGTGTGCAAAAAAATCTAAATAATGACTTTATCCGCCAAGTTATTGACGTGAACTCGACGCATGCACGAGAATATGACACAGATCGGCCGCTCATGACCGGGAAGAGGAGGAGCCGCTGTCGCCTGAGCTCACGGCCCAGACCTAGACGGAAGACAATAACTTGGCGGATGAGTAATTAATTAAATCATTTTCATTTTTGGGTGAAACTCAAATGTCCAGCCATAGGATTACAACGAGCCGCCTGGAAAAGCTTTTCCTGATTGCTCTGTACTAATAATTAGGTTGTATCCTGTTTTGTTTGGGTATCTTGGGTTACTCGATACAGCCTATCTTTTAACACGGCAAAATAAGGATGAGAGAGAGCGGTCGGGCCGGTTGGAGAAGTTGACCGACGATAGAACGGACCTGCTCAAAGGCATTTTTGAGCGATTTATCCCGGGACTGTTCCAGAGGAATATCATCACGCTCAGAAAGGTTTAGCCTATCCACAGCGCTCTGTTCCTCTGACCCAGCCCCAGATGGTCCCGGCTCAACTTCTCCTAGCTGCGCGACCGCACTCTTGCCCCGCCCTCTTTTCTCCCAAGAGACATCCACACATACATACCTGGATAACTCTTTAAATGTGGGCCAATTTTTTTGTTCCCAAAATCAGCAGATGTCTGAGGTGGGAACTAACCGCGACCTCCACACTGTGTTTTACCCTTCGAAATTGAATTATGACTGGCACTAGTGGTTACTTCACCTCATCCCTGTGCACACACCTTACCGTGACCAGGCGGCCATTACACAATGCGTCAGGTTGAATCAGTGAATCGCTTCAAACGGCCTGACAGCTGAGCGACTCGTGAATCGCTTCAAACGGCCTGACAGCTGAGCGACTCGTGAATCGCTTCAAACGGCCTGACAGCTGAGCGACTCGTAAATCGCTTCAAACGGCCTGACAGCTGAGCGACTCGTGAATCGCTTCAAACGGCCTGATGGCTGAGCGACTCGTGAATCGCTTCAAACGGCCTGATGGCTGAGCGACTCGTGAATCGCTTCAAACGGCCTGACAGATGAGCGACTCGTGAATCGCTTCAAATGGCCTGACAGCTGAGCGACTCGTGAATTGCTTCAAACGGCCTGACAGCTGAGCGACTCGTGAATCGCTTCAAAATGCCTGAACGCTGAGCGGCTCGTGAATCGCTTCAAACGGCCTGACAGCTGAGCGACTCGTGAATCGCTTCAAGCGGCCTGACAGCTGAGCGACTCGTGAATCGCTTCAAACGGCCTGAATGAAGCTTCTCTTGATCAGGTGGAGAAGCAGAATCTGGAGGAGGAGCTGCAGGAGGTCAGACAGCAGGAGGAGCACATGTGTGGAGCCAACCGAGCTCTGACCAGACACCTGGAGGACACACAGGTAACCTGTCTGTCTGTCTGTGTGTCTGTCTGAGTGTCTGTCTGTCTGAGTGTCTGTCTGTCTGTGTGTCTGTCTGAGTGTCTGTCTGTCTGTCTGTCTGTCTGTGTGTCTGTCTGAGTGTCTGTCTGTCTGTCTGTCTGTCTTGTCTGTCTGTCTGTCTGAGTGTCTGTCTGTCTGAGTGTCTGTCTGTCTGTCTGTCTGTCTGAGTGTCTGTCTGTCTGTCTGTCTGTCTTGTCTGTCTGTCTGACTGTCTGTGTGTCTGACTGTCTGTGTGTCTGTCTGTCACATCTGGTTGATCCATCTGTGTCTGGTCTGTGTCTCAGAGTGAGCTGAGCAGGCTGAATCGAGCTCACCGTGAGCTGAAGGAAAGGTTTGAGAAGGAGAGCGGAGAGATGGAGGAGCTGAGGAGTAGAGGAAGTGCATTAGAGGAGGAGAGGAGGAGCCTGGAGAGAGAGTTAGAGCGGCTACAGGAGGAGGTGAGAGGAGACACACAACTGCTGCATCTGATTGGCTCCGGCTCTGACCTCACTCGGTGTGTGTCTGTGTGTGTGTGTGTGTCTGTGTGTGTAGATGAGCGAGGCAGTCTTGAGCTCCGAGCAGGAGACACAGCGGCTGCAGGAGGAGGTGGACGCGCTCCGAGATCAGAGCCACAAAGAGCTGAACACGCTACACACACAGCTGCACAACACAAACACACAACTACACACACACACACACACCGCACAGGAACACCAGAGAGAGGTACGCACACACAGAGACACACTCACTCACACACACACACACACACACACACACACACACACACACACACACACACACACACACACACACACACACACACACACACACACACACACACACACACTAGTTAACCCAGACGATATAGAGTCTGCTGTAGTTAGCCCAGACTATATTGGGTCTGTAGTTAGCCCAGACTACATCGAGTCTTCTGTAGTTAGCCCAGACTGTATCGGGTCTGCTGTAGTTAGCCCAGACTGTATCGGGTCTGCTGTAGTTAGCCCAAACTATATTGGGTCTTCTGTAGTTAGCCCAGACTGTATTGAGTCTTCTGTAGTTAGCCCAGACTACATCGAGTCTTCTGTAGTTAGCCCAGACTGTATCGGGTCTGCTGTATTTAGCCCAGACTATATTGGGTCTTCTGTAGTTAGCCCAGACTATATTGGGTCTTCTGTAGTTAGCCCAGACTGTATTGAGTCTTCTGTAGTTAGCCCAGACTACATCGAGTCTTCTGTAGTTAGCCCAGACTGTATCGGGTCTGCTGTAGTTAGCCCAGACTATATTGGGTCTTCTGTAGTTAGCCCAGACTATATTGGGTCTTCTGTAGTTAGCCCAGACTGTATTGAGTCTTCTGTAGTTAGCCCAGACTACATCGAGTCTTCTGTAGTTAGCCCAGACTGTATCGGGTCTGCTGTAGTTAGCCCAGACTATATTGGGTCTTCTGTAGTTAGCCCAGACTATATTGGGTCTTCTGTAGTTAGCCCAGACTGTATAGAGTCTTCTGTAGTTAGCCCAGACTGTATCGGGTCTGCTGTAGTTAGCCCAGACTATATTGGGTCTTCTGTAGTTAGCCCAGACTATATTGGGTCTTCTGTAGTTAGCCCAGACTGTATAGAGTCTTCTGTAGTTAGCCCAGACTGTATCGGGTCTGCTGTAGTTAGCCCAGACTATATTGGGTCTTCTGTAGTTAGCCCAGACTGTATAGAGTCTTCTGTAGTTAGCCCAGACTGTATCGGGTCTGCTGTAGTTAGCCCAGACTATATTGGGTCTTCTGTAGTTAGCCCAGACTGTATAGAGTCTTCTGTAGTTAGCCCAGACTATATTGGGTCTTCTGTATTTAGCCCAGACTGTATAGAGTCTTCTGTAGTTAGCCCAGACTGTATCGGGTCTGCTGTAGTTAGCCCAGACTATATTGGGTCTTCTGTAGTTAGCCCAGACTATATTGGGTCTTCTGTAGTTAGCCCAGACTGTATTGAGTCTTCTGTAGTTAGCCCAGACTACATCGAGTCTTCTGTAGTTAGCCCAGACTGTATCGGGTCTACTGTAGTTAGCCCAGACTATATTGGGTCTTCTGTAGTTAGCCCAGACTATATTGGGTCTTCTGTAGTTAGCCCAGACTGTATAGAGTCTTCTGTAGTTAGCCCAGACTGTATCGGGTCTGCTGTAGTTAGCCCAGACTATATTGGGTCTTCTGTAGTTAGCCCAGACTATATTGGGTCTTCTGTAGTTAGCCCAGACTGTATAGAGTCTTCTGTAGTTAGCCCAGACTGTATTGGGTCTGCTGTAGTTAGCCCAGACTATATTGGGTCTTCTGTAGTTAGCCCAGACTATATTGGGTCTTCTGTAGTTAGCCCAGACTGTATAGAGTCTTCTGTAGTTAGCCCAGACTGTATCGGGTCTGCTGTAGTTAGCCCAGACTATATTGGGTCTTCTGTAGTTAGCCCAGACTGTATAGAGTCTTCTGTAGTTAGCCCAGACTATATCGGGTCTGCTGTAGTTAGCCCAGACTATATTGGGTCAGTAGTTAGTCCAGACTATATTGGGTCTGTAGTTAGCCCAGACTATATTGGGTCAGTAGTTAGCTCAGACTCTATCAGGTCTGTAGTTAACCCAGACTATATTGGGTCTATAGTTAGCCCAGACTATATTGGGTATGTAGTTAACCCAGACTATATTGGGTCTGTAGTTAGCCCAGACTATATTAGGTCTGTAGTTAACCCAGACTATATTGGGTCTGTAGTTAGCCCAGACTATATTGGTCTGTAGTTAGCTCAGACTCTACTGGGTCTGTAGTTAACCCAGACTATATTGGGTCTGTAGTTAGCCCAGACTATATTTGGTCAGTAGTTAGCCCAGACTATATTGGGTATGTAGTTAACCCAGACTATACTGGGTCTATAGTTAGCCCAGACTATATTAGGTCTGTAGTTAGCTCAGACTCTATTGGGTCTGTAGTTAGCCCAGACTATATCAGGTCTGTAGTTAGCTCAGACTCTATCAGGTCTGTAGTTAACTCAGACTATATTGGGTCTATAGTTAGCCCAGACTATATTGGGTATGTAGTTAACCCAGACTATATTGGGTCTATAGTTAGCCCAGACTATATTAGGTCTGTAGTTAACCCAGACTATATTGGGTCTGTAGTTAGCCCAGACTATATTGGTCTGTAGTTAGCTCAGACTCTACTGGGTCTGTAGTTAACCCAGACTATATTGGGTCTGTAGTTAGCCCAGACTATATTTGGTCAGTAGTTAGCCCAGACTATATTGGGTATGTAGTTAACCCAGACTATACTGGGTCTATAGTTAGCCCAGACTATATTAGGTCTGTAGTTAGCTCAGACTCTATTGGGTCTGTAGTTAGCCCAGACTATATCAGGTCTGTAGTTAGCTCAGACTCTATCAGGTCTGTAGTTAACTCAGACTATATCAGGTCTGTAGTTAGCCCAGACTATATCGGGTCTGTAGTTAGCCCAGACTATATCAGGTCTGTAGTGAACCCAGACTATATCCGGTCTGTAGTTAGCCCAGACTATATTGGGTCTGTAGTTAGCCCAGATTCTATTGGGTTTATAGTGAACCCAGACTATATCCGGTCTGTAGTTCGCCCAGACTATATTCGGTCTGTAGTTAGCCCAGACTATATTGGGTATGTAGTTAGCCCAGATTATATTTGGTATATAGTTAGCCCAGACTATATTAGGTCTGTAGTTAGCTCAGACTCTATTGGGTCTGTAGTTAGCCCAGACTATATCAGGTCTGTAGTTAGCTCAGACTCTATCAGGTCTGTAGTTAACTCAGACTATATCAGGTCTGTAGTTAGCCCAGACTATATCGGGTCTGTAGTTAGCCCAGACTATATCAGGTCTGTAGTGAACCCAGACTATATCCGGTCTGTAGTTAGCCCAGACTATATTGGGTCTGTAGTTAGCCCAGATTCTATTGGGTTTATAGTTAGCCCAGACTATATCAGGTATGTAGTTCGCCCAGACTATATTCGGTCTGTAGTTAGCCCAGACTATATTGGGTATGTAGTTAGCCCAGATTATATTTGGTATATAGTTAGCCCAGACTATTTTCGGTCTGTAGTTAGCCCAGACTATATTGGGTCAGTAGTTAGCCCAGACTATATTGGGTCTGTAGTTAGCCCAGACTGTATTGGGTCAGTAGTTAGCTCAGACTCTATCAGGTCTGTAGTTAACCCAGACTATATTGGGTCTGTAGTTAGCCCAGATTGTATTGGGTCTGTAGTTAGCCCAGACTATATTGGGTCTGTAGTTAGCCCAGATTATATTGGGTCTGTAGTTAGCCCAGATTATATTGGGTCTTTAGTTAGCCCAGACTATATTGGGTCTGTAGTTAGCCCAGACTATATTCGGTCTGTAGTTAACCCAGACTATATTGGGTCTGTAGTTAGCCCAGATTTTATTTGGTCTGTAGTTAGGCCAGACTATATCGGGTCTGAAGTTACTAACTTGATTCAGTTTCACACTCTGCTTAGCGGTTCTTTCATCATACTGTGTGTGTGTGTGTGTGTGTGTCCAGCGCTGTGTCCTGGAGGAGAAACTCTCTCGCTGTGAGTTTGAGCTGAATGAGGCGGAGCTGAAAACTCAACAGCTGCAGAAGAGAATCAAAGAGCTGGAGGAGAATCGACACACACATGATGATAGACACTACAAACTCATGGAGGTACACACACACTCACACTGAAATTCATAAGTTTCACAATTTTCATGTGTCTCCCATGATGCATTAGTGTGTGTTTGCAGGTGCGAGTGTGTGAGTTGGAGAGGAGTGTGATGGAGGAGCGCAGCGGCTCAGATGCGCTCATGAAGAGGCTAGAGCGAGGACGAGAGCAGGTCTCACACACACACACACACACACACACATGTTGGTCTATGTGGTTTACAGGGACTCTCCATAGGCGTAATGACTTTTATACTGTACAAACCGTATTTTCTATCCCCTTACACTGCCCCTGCCCCTAAACCTACCCATCACAGGAAACATTCTGCGTTTTTACTTTCTCAAAAAAACATCATTTAGTATGTTTTTAAGGCCATTTGAATTATGAGGACATTTGATATGTCCTCATAAACCACATTTATAGTGTAATACCAGTGTAATACCCATGTAGTTATACAAATTTGTGTCCTCATAAACCACATAAACAGGCTCACACACACACACACACACACACACACACACACACACACACACACACACACACACACACACACACACACACACACACACACACACACACACACACACACACACACACACACACACACCCCAGATAGGAAGACCAGATGGAGACACACACACACACACACTCAAAGATACACTAACACACTCAACCTGAGCAACATCATCTGTCCTGTGAGTGCGTATTGCATGTGTGTGTCAAGTCATGTCAAGTCACCTTTATTTACATAGCACTTTTTACAATGTATACAATGCCGACTGTGTCAAAGCAGCTTCACGGTGTTAACAGGAAAATAATGCAACAGAATTTGATTTGGCTCTAGCCACTCTGGAGAAAACAGTGATGTTATCAGCTAATATCCGTCTGCTGCATTTTGGACCAGCTGGAGTTTGTTTGTTAAGCGAGCAGAACAACCACCCAGTAGAGCATTACAGTAATCTAGCCTTGAGCTCATGAACGCATGAACTACCTGTTCAGCACTTGTCATTGAAAGCATGTGCTTTCTGTGTGTGTCTGTATTTGGTGTGTGTGTGTGTGTGTCTGGGTTTGGTGTGTGTATGTGTGTGTGTGTGTGTGTGTGTGTGTGTGTGTGTGTGTGTGTGTGTGTGTGTGTGTAAGTAGGTCGTGATGGTCAGTGTGTAATGGACTGTGTGTTTCTGACCCTGTTAAAGCTGTTTAAACACAAAGAGGCTCTAGTTCTCTAGTTTTCTGCTTCTCTATTTCTGGACTTCATTCAACCATGCTTCACTAATTGGAGTCAGTCGGTTTCATTCCAATCAGACACAAAGAACCACAGACCTGCTCAGGATAACACACACCATCATCATCTTTATTTAACTTGATGTGTGTGTCTATGAGATGCATTATAGAGGTGTTTCCTGCACTACAACACACAGAATAATGCATTATATTGAGAACCGTTGATACATTATAATATGGATCCGTTCTGTGGGGAGGAATAAAACACATCAAACTCATGATATAGAGGAAAAACGATGAGTCTAACTCAGTGTGTGTGTGTGTGTGTGTGTGTGTGTGTGTGTCAGATGGAGCAGGTGAGAGCAGAACTGCTGCAGGAACGAGCCGCTCGACATGACCTGGAATGTGACCGAATTCGTCTAGAGCGACAGGTGAACACACACACACACACACACACACACACACACACACACACACACACACACACACACACACACACACACACACACACACACACACACACACACACACACACACACACACACACACACACACACACACACACACACACACACACACACACACATACATAAGTTAGGGTTGTCAAAAACCCTTATCACGTTAAAATAATTAACACAAAAATACACTAAACTCAGTCCCGGCTGGCCTAAAACCCTTAGAGTACAGCTCAGGTCCTTTTTGTTTTCTGCCCCTGGTTGAATTTGGCACTGATCAGGGGAATACACATTTCTGTGTATTATAACTGTTATAAACTGAATAACTGTTTCTGGTCAAGTGATTAGCCATTCTAAACTAACACACTGCTCCCTTGTAAAACACAAAAAAACAGTAGCTTACACACAATCAGAACTCATTGTCAGTGCTGTTCTGCGATTTATCATCAGATTGATTGGAAAATGAAAGTTAAATAGTGTATATGTATTTCTGTTTAGAAGTAAGTAAATATTTACTATTGTTAAGTAACACACTGAAAATTATGTGATTTGGTGTCCTTTTGGAGTCTCCAAATGTCCTTTTTTGGAAAGACACCTAGATTTTGTGAGAATAACCCTTCATTCTGATAGTTTACTTTGCTGGATATAGCAAAAGAGTACAAAATGAGCGTATTACACAAGATAAATGCTAAAATGCTGATAAGTATGCGATTCATCTATTGACAGCCCTAATATGAATATAAAACATTAACTGAAACGGTTCGCTGAGTTTAGGAGCCGCTATCTCACGGGTGTGTATCTAAAGATCCTGAGTGTCCTGTCCTGCAGAATAAGGATCTGCGGAGCCGCGTGTCCCAGCTGGAGGGATCTCAGCGCTGCGGGACAGACGCCGCTGTCTCCAAACTCCAGCTGCACGTTCACGAGCTGGAGGAGAGGCTGCTGGGAGAGGAGAAGTAAGGAAACACATGAAGCAGATCTTACTGAGTGCATTTATTGCTGGTCTGACGTCTCTTTCCTCTCAGAGAAAACGGCGAGCTGCAGCAGATGAACCGCCGGCTGGAGCGCCGCATGAAGGAGCTGACACTGCATCTGGATGAGGAGCGGCTGGAGCTGCAGGACCAGAGAGATCAGGTGCTCTACCCCTAACCCAGAGATCAGGTGCTCTAACACTAACCCAGAGATCAGGTGCCCTGACCCTAACCCAGAGTTCAGGTGCTCTACCCCTAACCCAGAGATCAGGTGCCCTGACCCTAACCCAGAGATCAGGTGCTCTACCCCTAACCCAGAGATCAGGTGCTCTACCCCTAACCCAGAGATCAGGTGCTCTACCCCTAACCCAGAGATCAGGTGCTCTACCCCTAACCCAGAGATCAGGTGCTCTACCCCTAACCCAGAGATCAGGTGCTCTACCCCTAACCCAGAGATCAGGTGCTCTACCCCTAACCCAGAGATCAGGTGCCCTGACCCTAACCCAGAGTTCAGGTGCTCTACCCCTAACCCAGAGATCAGGTGCTCTACCACTAACCCAGAGATCAGGTGCCCTGACCCTAACCCAGAGATCAGGTTCTCTAACCCTAACCCAGAGATCAGGTGCTCTACCCCTAACCCAGAGATCAGGTGCTCTAACCCTAACCCAGAGATCAGGTGCTCTAACACTAACCCAGAGATCAGGTTCTCTACCCCTAACCCAAAGATCAGGTGCCCTGACCCTAACCCAGAGATCAGGTGCTCTACCCCTAACCCAAAGATCAGGTGCTCTAACCCTTACCCAGAGATCAGGTGCTCTAAATCTAACCTAGATCAGGTGCACTAAATCTAACCCAGAGATCAGGTGCTCTAACCCTTACCCAGAGATCAGGTGCTCTAAATCTAACCTAGAGATCAGGTGCTCTAACCCTAACACAGAGATCAGGTGCACTAAATCTAACCCAGAGATCAGGTGCTCTAACCCTTACCCAGAGATCAGGTGCTCTAAATCTAACCTAGAGATCAGGTGCTCTAACCCTAACCCAGAGATCAGGTGCTCTAAATCTAACCCAGAGATCAGGTGCTCTACCCCTAACCCAAAGATCAGGTGCTCTAACCCTAACACAGAGATCAGGTGCACTAAATCTAACCCAGAGATCAGGTGCTCTAACCCTTACCCAGAGATCAGGTGCTCTAAATCTAACCTAGAGATCAGGTGCTCTAACCCTAACCCAGAAATCAGGTGCTCTAAATCTAACCCAGAGATCAGGTGCTCTACCCCTAACCCAAAGATCAGGTGCTCTAACCCTAACACAGAGATCAGGTGCACTAACTCTAACCCAGAGATCAGGTGCTCTAACCCTTACCCAGAGATCAGGTGCTCTAAATCTAACCTAGAGATCAGGTGCTCTAACCCTAACCCAGAGATCAGGTGCTCTAAATCTAACCCAGAGATCAGGTGCTCTAACCCTAACCCAGAGATCAGGTGCTCTAAATCTAACCCAGAGATCTGGTGTTCTAACCCTAACCCAGAGATCAGGTGCTCTAACCCTAACCCAGTGATCAGGTGCTCTAACCCTAACACAGAGATCAGGTGTTCTAACCCTAACCCAGAGATCAGGTGCTCTAACCCTAACCCAGAGATCAGGTGCTCTAACACTAACCCAGAGATCAGATGCTCTAACCCTTACCCAGAGATCAGGTGCTCTAACACTAATCCAGAGATCAGGTGCTCTGACACTAACCCAGAGATCAGGTGCTCTAACACTAACCCGAGATCAGGTGCTCTGACACTAACCCAGAGATCAGGTGCTCTAACCCTAACCCAGAGATCAGGTGCTCTAACCCTAACCCAGAGATCAGGTGCTCTAACACTAACCCAGAGATCAGGTGCTCTAACACTAATCCAGAGATCAGGTGCTCTGACACTAACCCAGAGATCAGGTGCTCTAACACTAACCCGAGATCAGGTGCTCTGACACTAACCCAGAGATCAGGTGCTCTGACACTAACCCAGAGATCAGGTGCTCTAACACTAACCCAGAGATCAGGTGCTCTAACACTAATCCAGAGATCAAGTGCTCTAACCCTAACCCAGAGATCAGGTGCTCTAAATCTAACCCAGAGATCAGGTGCTCTAAATCTAACTCAGAGAGATCAGCCGACCCCAGAGAGATAAGAGATGATCACAAGACAACAAGTTTCTCCAAGTCTTGCCTGGAAACAAATCATCCCCAGGCGACCCCAGAGACCCTCAGCTAAAATAGCTAAAAGCAGACTCTCCTTGCTTTGAGTGAACTCTTGGTATTTCTAACTGACTTGATCCTGCTGATCTGAGTGATCTGTTGGGTTTGTATTTAATCAGCATATCTGCGATGTATTGGGGTCCTAGCTCATTGAGTGATTTATAAACAAGTAATAGTACTTTAAAATCGATTCTAAATGTAACTGGAAGCCAGTGTAAAGACCTGAGGACTGGTGTGATATGGTCATATTTTCTGGTTCTGCTCACAATCCTGGCAGCAGCGTTCTGTATGAGCTGCAGCTGTCTAATGGTCTTTTTGGGAAGGCCGTGTGAGAAGGCCATTACAATAGTCCACCCTACTGGTGATGAAAGCATGAACCAGTTTCTCTAAGTCTTGCTTGGAAACAAAGCATTTAATTCTTGCAATATTTTTCAGATGATAGTAAGCTGATTTAGTTATTGCTTTGACATGACTACTGAAACTCAGGTCTGACTCCAAAATCACTCCAAGATTGCTGACTTGATTTTTTGTTATCAGACCTTTAGCCTCAAGATATGCGTTCACCTTGAGAATTTCATCTTTGTTTCCAAATGTAGTGATTTTGTCTTTGTTTAACTGAAGATAGTTTCGGCACATCCAGTTGTTAACTTCATCAATGCATTTGCACAGGGAGTCAATGGGGCTGTAGTCATTAGGTGACAGTGCTAAGTAGAGCTGGGTATCATCAGCATAGCTGTGGTAAGCAATTAAGTTATTTTTCATTATTTGGCTCAGGGGATGTCCCATGGATGTCCACTCAGACTTATGGTCTCCTATACTCACATAATAACCTCTCCCTTCTAAGACCTGAACCATTTGAGGACCATTCCAGTTTTCCAGCCTGTCTAGAAGTATGTTGTGGCCAACAGTGTTGAATGCAGCACTGAGGTCGAGTAGAAGCAGAATTTATGTTTTGCCTGTATCAGTGTTTAAGTGAATATCATTTATAATCTTTATGAGCGCTCTCTGTGCTGTGATGCGGTCGGAAACCAGATTGAAAATTGTCAAAGTATCAGTTAGAGTTTAAGAATTTGTTCAGCTGACTGAAAACTACTTTTCAATGATTTTGCCTATGAAGGGGAGATTTGAGATTGGTCTGTAGTTGCTCAATATGGAGTTATCCAGATTTCTCTTTTTCAGAAGAGGCTTAACCATTGCGGTTTTAAGGGAGTCTGGAAAAGTCCCATAGAGAAGTGAGGAGTTTACCACTTCTAGGAGATCTGCTTCTAAACAGTTAAACACACTTTTGAAAAAAAGAAGTGGGGAGTGCGTCAAGGCTGCAGGTTGATGTCTTAAGGTGCTTTACCGACCCCAGAGATCAGGTGACCTGAGGACTTCACTCAGGAGGAGCATACTAGCATGAGTGATGGGAGATGTGGCTACTTTTAGTGAGATGGACATCACTCTCACACACTGTGTTTACAGCTGGCCCTGCGTTTGAAGACCCTGAAGCGTCAGCTGGATGAGGCCGAGGAGGAGATGGAGCGGCTGGAGAACAACAAGAAGAAGCTGCAGAGAGACCTGGAGGAGCAGCAGGAGCTGAACGAGCAGCTGCACACGGAGCTCAGGTGAGTGTCAGACACACAGACACACACACACACACACACACACACACACACACACACACACACACACACACACACACACACACACACACTGATCTCTGAACCATCTGAACGTCTCTGCAGGCGCAACAGGCCCATTAAACTACAGACTACAGCTGATGATGAAGATGATGAAGATGAGACTGAAGCAACACTAGCTGCAAAATAACTAATTGATTAATCTTTCATGAGTATCCTGTGTTTCCTCTGAACTCCTGCCACATTTACTACAGTAAACGAGCTGTCACCCAACACCAGGTTAATCATGAACTCACTCACATTTATTCCTAATGTCATTGGTCTCTGCTTGATCAGAAATTACTGTCGGATAAATATGATTTATAATATGGTATGTTTTAATAAACTCTCTCCCATACTTTACCATGGTACTGTGTGATTGAATACCTTTCAAAAGTTAGATGTCGGTAAGATTGTCTTTAATGTGTTTGAAAGAGTCTCTTCTGCTCATAGCTCCAGTAAAGCAGTGAAATATCCCTCCAGTGTCCAGAATCATATGATCTCTATGTGAATATATAGTAAAGTGTGATTTATTCCTGTGATCAAAACTGAATTTATCATCATTACTCCAGTCTGCAGAGTCACATGATCCTTCACTAATCATTCTCATATGAGGATCTGATGATCAACACACATTTATGAGTATTAACAGCTCGTATTGCTGTGGAAACTGATGCATTTGATATTTCAGGAATCTTAGATGAAAGTTCAAAAGTCTTTTGTAACATTGTTAATGTCTTTACTGTCACTTTAATGTGTCAGTAATGAATAAAAGTGTTATTTTTTTCTCTTAAACAAATGAAGTGATGTTTGTGGTGGATGTGTAGCTCAGATTGAGCTGCTCTTCTATAATGAGACAGATCAATGGATGTGTGTGTGTGTGTGTGTGTGTGTGTGTTCGGACCGTCCCATCAGAGGCTTTAACGCAGTGGCCCGTCGAGTGTGTTCAGTCACATCAGACACACACACACACACTCAGGCGATCATGAAGCATCACTGCGCCATCAAACACAGCATCTTTAAAGAGTTCCTGGCCGAGTTCCTCGGGACCTTCGTGCTGGTGGTGAGTTTCTGCTTCTGCACAACTTCATTAAGCCGCTTTGTTACACACGGACGAACAAATGTTTAATGTTGTGTTGTGTGTTGTTGTGTTGTGTCAGTTGTTCGGCTGTGGGTCGGTGGCACAGACGGTGTTGAGCCGAAATACTCTGGGCGAGCCGCTGACCGTCCACATCGGCTTCAGCACCGGACTCATGATGGGCATCTACGTGTCCGGTGGAGTGTCGGGTAAAACGCACACACACACACACACACACACACACACACTTGTATAACATCACACACCGAAACATATCATGCTCTTCCTCGGTGTTTGTCTGTTTTCCAGCACAAATATCTAAACATTCTTTCATCAGCACTGCAAATAATGCTTTTCTTACTTAGTATTTTTAGACTAGAAACAAGACAAATTACTAAGTAAGAAAAGTTTTTTTTGCAGTGAGGACACATTAACTGCAGATGAAGATATTAAATCTCAGTGAGTTTCTGCTTAACCAGAACACGGCTCTTCCAGTGGGCTCAGAACAATAAAGAGCGCTGTGTTGGCAACGAGACAGGAACGCTGAGGATGATTTTTAGCAGTGTATGTTGCTGTCATGGACTCTCACATGAGCCAGAATAACACCATCTGATCGTTGGATTTCCCAGAACAGATCTATAAATCATGTCGGTCCACATGAGTTGATGGTGGTTTGGTTCTGTTTGTCTGTAGAGGGATCTCTGTCAGGTGAGACGACCGCCATGTTTTTTTGTTATTGACACATTGATTTGATTCGTCAGGCTTGAATGAGCGTTCCTCTCGGCTGCTTTTGAGGTCATACAGCGCCTGGAGTGCCAGAACGGATTCATTGATCCTCCAGTGTTTGTGTGTGTGTGTGTGTGTGTGTGTGTGTGTGTGTGTGTGTGTGTGTGTGTGTGTGTGTGTGTGTGTGACTGTGAGTGTGAGTGTGACTGTGAGTGTTTATCAAGTCACCTTTATTTATAAAGCGCTTTATAAAATACAGATTGTTTCAAAGCAGCTTCACAGTGATCGATAGATTCTGACAGATTCTGATAGAACATAGATCGCAGTATTTGTCCAGTTCCATCTGATTTAGGATTGGAGTCCTCACGCTGGAGACGGGTTTATTGAGGATGTCTTCAGAGTCTAGTTTGTCATATTAAGGCTACGTTCCATCATCTGATCTGGATCCGGACTGCAGTAAACCTCGGGATAAACAGAGAGACTAACATTAGCGTAGATGCCACTCTTTTTATGATGTAACGAGTACATCAGGTGTTATGGGAAGTGTTCCCGGTTCCGGCTGACCTAGTTAATGCAGCCTAACAATCATTTAACTCATCTGAATAATGAAAGTTAATAATGTTCTGTGTGTATGCCATAGTAAAGAGATGTGTTTTTAGTCTAGATTTAAACTGGCAGAGTGTGTCTGCTTCCCGAACAATACTAGGAAGACTATTCCAGAGTTTAGGAGCTAAATAGGAAAATGATCGACCGCCTGCAGTTGATTTAGATATTCTAGGTATGATCAACTGGCCAGAGTTTTGAGACCGCAATAGACGTGATGGAGTATAATGCGTTAAAAGCTCGCTTAAGGACTGGAGCTAAACCATTTAGTGCTTTGAGTAATTAGCAAGATTTTAAAATGTATGCGATGTTTAATAGGGAGCCAGTGCAGTGTTGACAGAACTGGACTAATATGATCATACTTCCTGGTTCTAGAAGAACTCGAGCTGCTGCATTTTGGACCAGCTGGAGTTTGTTTATTAAGCGAGCAGGGCAACCACCCAGTAGAGCGCAGTGGTGGAAAGAGTACTGACAAAGCATCCTCAAGTAAAAGTACCTGTCCTAAATACTACTCAAAGTAGGAGTAAAAAGTAGCCGTTTTAAAAGTACTCAAGAGTAGTGAGTATTATGCTGTGAATGTTATTCCAATTTACACCCTGCAAATTAAAAATTTAGCTCACCAACAGTATTTCAATATACAAAACTATTTATTTTTATTTAACTGCTAGCACTAAAAAATGTAATAATTACATAAATGTCATGTAATATTTGAGAAAGCAACCAATAATCTGGTAACACTCATGACAACCATTCTGTAGAGGTTTTCTTGCGGTTAATTAAGGTTGTAAAAAAAGGTTGTAAATTAACAATCCTATGGAAAAAAAAAACATTCATTGTACTGCTTTAATGGATGTTTTCTCTGTAAAAAAATATACATAAGAAATCAGAATAGAGTAACTAAATTTACCCACTGAATATTTTTGCTAGCAATAAAATAAAAACTGATTTTATATATAAATATAAATCTGATGTTTTATTAGTTATTTGCTATATACATGGACTACAATTTTAAATCACCATGTGTGAACACATAAATATGCACTTCAATATGCTGACAGAAAGCAGGTTTATGTGTTTATTGGTTAAATGAAATTGTAGAAGGCAGTTTTACAGATTTTACAAACGTGCTTTCAAATGAAAGATTGGTATCAAAGAGCACACCCAGGTTCCTCACTGACGACGGGAATATTGAGATCGATAGTATCGAATGCAGCGCTAAGATCGAGTAACACTAATAGAGAGACTCAACCACGATCAGATGATAAGAGTAAATCATTTGTAACTCTAAATAGAGCAGTCTCAGTACTATGACACGGTCTAAATCCTGACTGGAAATCCTCACAGGTAACATTTCTGTCTAAAAAGGAACCTATATATAGAGCTGAGTGTCGTCAGCATAACAATGAAAACTAACGCCATGCTTCCTAATGATATCTCCCAGTGGAGCAGATACAGGGTGAAGAGCAGCGGTCCTAACACTGAGCCTTGCGGTACTCCAGACTGAACTTGTGATGGATAGACAGATTTTAGTATCAGCGTTGCCTTGAAAATTCAGCAACAAATGGCTGATGGATTTAAATAATTGTAAAATTGACCGGTTGTGTTGTAAATGTTTTATTTCAGTACATTGTTTGAGTGTGAGCTGATAAAGCTGTCTGATGGGTGTTTCCTCAGGCGGTCACCTCAATCCGGCCGTGTCTCTGGCGATGGTGATCCTGGGGAAGCTGAAGATCTGGAAGTTCCCCATATATGTGATGGCGCAGATGCTCGGGGCGTTTGTCGGAGCGGCCGCAGTGTTCGGACTGTATTATGGTGAGTTTGATGGAGTCCGGTGGCTCCTGTGCCTTCTGGATCTGATTCAGGCGTGTGTGTTTGTGTGTTCAGATGCCTTTATGGAGTTCACCAGCGGCATCCTGTCGGTGACGGGGATCAACGCTACAGGACACATCTTTGCGTCGTATCCGGGGAGACACCTGAGCGTCCTGGGCGGTTTCGTGGATCAGGTCAGTCCGATTTAACACATTCAGTCAGTGTTTGACGGCTCCGCCTGACCGCAGTAACCCAGAGCAGCGTATGACTGAAGGCCCTTTCACACCGGACGCGACTGTGACTTGTGCAATGGTTTTATTTTTTGATCAGCTGTGTGTGTAGTGAGCGCTTCCACACCGAACGCGGCTGTGCTGCGGCAAAAAACAGCATTTATTTTTTCAGTTTCGATGTCAATTTTTTTTACTCTAGCGGCGACACGAACGGCTTCAACAAATCACACACGAGGAAACAAAGGCGAGGAAATGTCCAGTTGATGTCAGGAGCGATTCACTCAACATTAGCCTGTGCCAGGTGTGGCATTCCTCAGATTACAGCTGGAGTTCTAGTTAAAGCTGTACAGCTGTGTTAACAGATAGCAATAACTTTACCTTTTATAAATTGTTGATTTTTTCCTAAACCTTGTGTCCGTGATTATGGAAAGTGAACGTGTGTCCATCAGCACATCTGTGGGACCGAAATGTTTGCATTGTGACTGAACTGGAAACATCTGCTCCGGATCGATTGGTTCCTGAAGTGTGTGTTAGTCTCATCAGATGCCATGCTAACGCTACTGTTACTCAAACTGTCCCTTTACTTTGTAAGTGCAGACCCAGCCATGATAAAGGTTTAGCTCCTGTACAAGATTAGGGTTAGCAGACTCCCCTTCAGACTCTGTTCTTTAAGACTGGGTGCACCCTAAACCTTCTCGGTCTCTGAAATAAAATGAAAAGCTTTTCTTCACTGAATGATGAAGTGTCTGCGTTTTCTCAGCTGTCGCCACGAATGTTTAGGAATGTTGGAACTCTGAAACGTCGCAAATTTGTGTCGCGGCTGATGTGAATGGTTTTAACGTGAAATATTCGCTTATACGCTACCGCTTTTCTGTTACGCGTCCGGTGTGAAAGGGCCTTAATGCACATCTATCAGCTCAGGAATCCACTTTGAGTCCGGTGACCTGATTCAGATCCATGTGTTTCGTCTGTCAGGTGGTGGGAACGGGAATGCTGGTGCTGTGTATTCTGGCCATTGTGGATGGGAGGAACATTGGGGCTCCTAAAGGCGTGGAGCCTCTGGCTGTGGGTCTGATCCTGCTGGGCATCAGCGTGTCCATGGGGCTGAACTGTGGCTATCCTCTGAACCCCGCTCGAGACCTCGGCCCCAGACTCTTCACCGCCGTCGCCGGATGGGGCATGGAGGTCTTCAGGTACAGACCGACTCTCGCTCTGATCAGCAGAACGCCTTACCTGCGTTTTTGGGGACTCACGTGACCTCATTTTGCTGTCTAGTGTCAAATGTATACTGTGAACAAAGCACCGAAGCGCTGGTGTCTTTACACAGACTGTTTAACGGGTTAGTTCACCCCAAAATGTAATGTCTGTCATTGACTCCTCTCCCTAATGTCGTTCCACACCCGACTTCACACACAGTTTATATATTACAGTATATATAATTTATATATTTAGTCCGAGAGCGTATGCAAGTATATGCACACTATACTGTCCATGTCCAGAAATGGAATAAAAACATCATCACAGTAGTCCATATGAGACATCAGTGGGTTATTAGAGTCTCTTGAAGCATCCAAGACTTGACTATTGCAATGCGCTTCTGGCTGGACTTCCATCTTGTGCAATCAAACCGCTGCAAATGATCCAGAACGCTGCAGCACGTCTTGTATTCAATGAGCCCAAAAGGGCTCATGTCACACCTCTGTTCATCTCTCTGCATTGGCTACCACTCGCTGCCCGGATCAAATTCAAAGCCCTGGCTCTTGCTTATGGATCTTCCACAAGCTCAGCACCCGCATACTTCGACTCACTCCTACGCGTCTACACCCCCACCAGAAGCCTTCGACTCACTCCTGGTCTACAAATCTTGGTATTTGGGGCACTTTTTGCGTTTCTTTGCCTCTTCTTGATGGATCGCTTCCTGTTCTCCTGAGTTGTAAGTCGCTTTGGAGAAAAGTGTCTGCTAAATGCATAAATGTTAATGTAGCATCCAAAATACATTTGGGTCCAAAAATAACAAAAACTACGACTTTATTCAGCATTGGCTTATCTTCCGCGTTTGTTTTCAATCCTCAAATAAAGATTCAAACGGTTATGAGTCAGCGAATCGACTCATGATTCGGATCGCGTGTCAAACTGCTGAAATCACATGACATTGGTGATCCGAATCATGAATCAATACATGGACTCATAACCATTTGAATCACACATAGATGCTTCAAGAGATTCTAATTAACCCACTGATGTCTCATATGGACTACTGTGATGATGTTTTTATTCCCTTTCTGGACATGGACAGTATAGTGTGCATACACTTGCATACGCTCTCGGACTAAATATAAAATATCTTAAACTGTGTGTGAAGATGAGCGGAGGTCTTACGGGTGTGGAGCGACATTAGGGAGAGGAGTTAATGACAGACATTTCATTTTTGGGTGAACTAACCCTTTAATGCTGCTCAGAGGGGCATAAAGGGTTATTAACACATGTAAAGATGTAACCAGAGCAGCGTCAGATGAGCGGCTCACATGGGTTTAAATCAGCGTCTGGAGCTTCAAACCTGCATGTGAACTTCAGTCAGAGTCTGTGTTTGTTCCCACCATGGGCTGGAGTTAATGAGCTCTGACGCTCTACTTAACACACACACACACACACACACACACACACACACACACACACACACACACACACACACACACACACACACACACACACACACACACACACACACACACACACACACACACACACACACACACACACACACACACACACCCCAACGTCTATTGATCAGTTCATTACACAATATCACATGCACTCAGGAGCTTTAAATGTGACTGTGTGTGTGAGAGATAATGTGATTCCACTCACACACACACACACACACACACACACACACACACACACACACACACACACACACACACACACACACACACACACACACACACACTTATTTGACTTTATTAGTTCATCTCATAGAATTCTATTGATTGTCTAACCCTAAACAAACACTCGCACTCGATATGCTTTATCTGTGATTGTGAAACTGCTGCAGAATCACATGATATATTGTGGTGTGTGTGTGTGTGTGTGTGTGTGTGTGTGTGTGTGTGTGTGTGTGTGTGTGTGTGTGTGTGTGTGTGTGTGTGTGTGTGTGTGTGTGTGTGCAGCACTGCAGATTACTGGTGGTGGATCCCTGTTGCCGGGCCTCTGGTGGGGGGTATAGTCGGTGCTGTGATCTACTTCCTGTTGATCGAGCTGCATCACTCCAACCACAACGACAAACCTCACGAAGAGCCTGAAGAAGAGGAGGATGAAGAGGAGGATGAAGAGGACAGCAGCCTGAAAGACAAATACGAGATGATCAACATGAGCTAGAAAACACAGATGAGTAGCAATGAGAACACAATAGCGCTGGCCATTGTTATACTGTAACGCTGTTTACGTAACTCCACCAGCGGACGTTCATCCGCCGATTAAAGTAGTCCCGCCTCGTTTAGCCTCTTTACAGCTCTAATAATGATCTGTTTTTACTGGATGGCTCATGAAGGGCTTTAACATTACAAGCTCACGTCTGCACACTGACCGACATGAGCCTCTTCCTCAGCGCCTCGGACTCCTGCACTAATATCCCACCCTTCTTACATCAGGACGCATTTACTGGAGAAGAGAAACGGCTAAACTTTACTGAAACATTTATAAAAATGAAGTGAGTTTGGGCTTAAATCAAGAACAAACTTGTTGAGAACTTGTTTTCTTTTTGAATTAAAGCTACACTATGCAGGTTTTCGCCGCTTGGGGGTGCTAACCTCACTAAAACATTACCAAAGGTGCAGATTACTGAAGCAGGTCATGAGCGCGGGCTCATCCGATGGATCTCATAGTGGCAGGGCACGATTACTAATGAGAGACAGGTACCAATAACCTAACCCCAACATCTAGTGGACTTCACTATCAAGAGCACTCATTACCCAGTGTACTTCACTATCTAGAGCACTTCACTATCTAGAGTACTTCACTATCTAGAGCACTCCATTACCTAGTGTACTTCCCTATCTAGAGCATTTCACTATCTAGAGCACTCATTACCCAGTGTACTTCACTATCTAGAGCACTTCACTATCTAGAGTACTTCACTATCTAGAGCACTTCATTACCTAGTGGACTTCACTATCAAGAGCATTTCACTATCTAGAGCACTCATTACCTAGTGTACTTCACTATCTAGAGCATTTCACTATCTAGAGCACTCATTGCCTAGTGTACTTCACTATCTAGAGCATTTCACTATCTAGAGCACTCATTGCCTAGTGTACTTCACTATCTAGAGCATTTCACTATCTAGTGTACTTCATTACCTAGAGTACTTCACTATCTAGAGTACTTCACTATCTAGAGTACTTCACTATCTTGAGCACTCATTACCTAGTGTACTTCACTATCTAGAGTACTTCACTATCTAGAGCACTCATTACCTAGTGTACTTTACTATCTAGACCACTTCATTATCTAGTGTACTTCATTATCTAGAGTACTTCACTATCTAGAGCACTTCATTATCTAGACCACTTCATTACCTAGTGTACTTCACTATCTAGAGCACTTCACTATCTAGTGCACTCATTACCTAGTGTACTTCACTATCTAGAGTACTTCACTATCTAGAGCACTTCGTTACCGTGTACTTCACTATCTAGAGCATTTCACTATCTAGAGCACTCATTGCCTAGTGTACTTCACTATCTAGAGCATTTCACTATCTAGAGCACTTCATGACCTAGAGTACTTCACTATCTAGAGCACTTCACTATCTAGACTACTTCACTATCTAGAGCACTTCACTATCTAGAGCACTCATTACCTAGTGTACTTCACTATCTAGAGTACTTCACTATCTAGAGCACTTCATTACCGTGTACTTCACTATCTAGAGCATTTCACTATCTAGAGCACTCATTGCCTAGTGTACTTCACTATCTAGAGCATTTCACTATCTAGAGCACTTCATTACCTAGTGTACTTCACTATCTAGAGCACTTCACTATCTAGAGCACTCATTACCTAGTGTATTTCACTATCTAGAGCATTTCACTATCTAGAGCACTTCATTACCTAGAGTACTTCACTATCTAGAGTACTTCACTATCTAGAGAACTCATTACCTAGTGTACTTCACTATCTAGAGTACTTCACTATCTAGAGCACTCATTACCTAGTCTACTTCACTATCTAGAGCATTTCACTATCTAGAGCACTTCATTACCTAGTGTACTTCACTATCTAGAGCACTTCATTATCTAGAGCACTCATAACCTATTGTACTTTACTATCTAGACCACTTCATTATCTAGTGTACTTCACTATATAGAGCACTCATTACCTAGTGTACTTTACTATCTAGACCACTTCACTATCTAGTGTACTTCACTATCTAGACCACTTCACTATCTAGACCACTTCATTATCTAGAGCACTTCACTATCTAGTGTACTTCACTACCTAGACCACTTCACTATCTACAGCAATTCATTACCTAGTGTACTCTACCTAGTGTACTTAAGTATCTAGTGTACACTACCTAGTGTCCACTACCTAGTGTACTTAAGTGTCTAGTGTCCACTACCTAGTGTCCACTACCTAGTGTAATTAACTATCTAGTGTACACTACTTAGTGTACAGTATACAGTCTACCTAGTGTTATTCATTACCTACTTAGTGTACACTACATAGTGTACTTAATTGTCTAGTGTGCACGATCTAGTGCACTTAAGTATTTAGTGTCTTTTGTTCACTACCTAACACTTCATTACCTACTGTACTTCACTATCTAGAGCATTTCACTACCTAGTTTACATCACTATCTAGAGCACTTCATTACCTAGTGTACTTTACTATCTACTTCACTACCTAGTTTACTTCACTATCTAGAGCACTTCATTATATAGTGTACTTTACTATCTAGAACATTTACTATATAGAGCACTACATTACCTAGTGTACTTCACTATCTAGAGCATTTGCTATATAGAGCACTTCATTACCTAGTGTACTTCACTATCTAGAGCATTTACTATATAGAACACTACATTACCTAGTGTACTTCACTATCTAGAGCATTTACTATATAGAGCACTTCATTACCTAGTGTACTTCACTATCTAGAGCATTTACTATATAGAACACTACATTACCTAGTGTTCTTCACTATCTAGAGCATTTACTATCTAGAGCACTTCACTATCTAGAGCACTACATTACCTAGTGTTCTTCACTATCTAGAGCACTACATTACCTAGTGTTCTTCACTATCTAGAGCACTACATTACCTAGTGTTCTTCACTATTTAGAGCATTTGCTATATAGAGTACTTCATTACCTAGTGTACTTCACTATCTAGAGTACTTCATTACCTAGTGTTCTTCACTATCTAGAGCATTTACTATATAGATCACTTCATTACCTAGTGTACTTCACTATCTAGAGCATTTACTAAAGTACTTCATTACCTAGTGTTCTTCACTATCTAGAGAATTTACTATCTAGAGTACTTCATTACCTAGTGTACTTCACTATCTAGAGCATTTGCTATATAGAGCACTTCATTACCTAGTGTACTTCACTATCTAGAGCATTTACTATATAGAGCACTACATTACCTAGTGTACTTCACTATCTAGAGCATTTACTATCTAGAGCACTTCACTATCTAGAGCACTTCATTAAATAATGTACTTCACTATCTAGAGCACTTACTATATAGAGCACTTCACTGTCTAGAGCACTTCATTACCACGTGTACATCACTATCTAGAGCACTTCACTATCTAGAGCACTCATTACCTAGTGTACTTCACTATCTAGACCACTTCACTATCTAGAGCCCTTCACCCAAAGCGCTTCACACTCATGTCAGGGGTCTCTACTCACTTCACTATCTAGAGCAATTAATTACCTAGTGTACTTTACCTAGTGTACTCGACCTAGTGTACTTAAATATCTAGTTTACTCTACCTAGTGTACTCTACCTAGTGTACACTACCTACTGCACTTAAGTATCTAGTGCCCACTACCTAGTGCCCACTACCTAGTGTACACTACCTAGTGTACACTACCTAGTTCTACCTGGTTCAGTGGTTCATGTAGGTTGTCTACAAACGGAAGGTTGGTGGTTCGATCCCCGGTTCCACCTGACCAAGTGTCGAGGTGTCCATGAGCAAGACACCTAACCCCAAACTGCTCCCGACGAGCTGGATGGCGCCTTACATGGCAGACACCGCCGTCGGTGTATGAATGAGTGTATGGATGGGTGAAGGTGAGGCAACATGTAAAGCACTTTGGATGGCCATAGGGTCTGTTGAAAGCGCTAATGCAGTCCATTTACCATTTTACCATTTACTATGCACTCATTACCTAGTTAACTTCACTATCTAGAGCACTTAACTATCTAGAGCACTTCACTATCTAGTGTACTTAACTATCTAGAGCACTTCACTATCTAGTGTACTTCCCTATCTAGAGCACTTAACTATCCAGAGCACTTATTACATAGTGTACTTCACTATCTAGAGCACTTCACTATCTAGTGTACTTCATTAGCATTAGCACTTCACTATCTAGAGCACTCATTACCTAGTTAACTTCACTATCTAGAGCACTTCACTATCTAGAGTACTTCATTAGCGTTAGCACTTCACTATCTAGAGTACTTCATTACCTAGTGTACTTCACTATCTAGAGCACTTCATTATCTAGATCACTTCACTATCTAGAGCAATTAATTACCTAGTGTACTCTACCTAGTGTACTCGACCTAGTGTACTTAAATATCTAGTGTACTCTACCTAGTGCCCACTACCTAGTGTACACTACCTAGTGCCTACTACCTAGTGTACACTACCTAGTGTACTTCAGTATCTAGTGTCCACTACCTAGTGTCCACTAACTAGTGTACTTAACTATCTAAAGCACTCATTGCCTAGTGTACTTCACTATATATAGCACTTCACTATCTAGAGCACTCATTGCCTAGTGTACTTCACTATGTAGTGTACTTCACTATCTAAAGCACTTCATTACCTAGTGTACTTTACTATCTAGAGAACTTCACTATGTAGTGTACTTCACTATCTTGAGCACTTCACTATCTAGTGTACTTCCCTATTTAGAGCACTTAACTATCTAGAGCACTCATTACATAGTGTACTTCACTGTCTAGAGCACTCATTACCTAGTGTACTTAACTATCTAGAGCAGTTCTCTATCTAGAGCACTCATTACATAGTGTACTTCACTATGTAGTGTACTTCACTATCTAAAGCACTTCATTACCTAGTGTACTTCACTATCTAGAGAACTTCACTATGTAGTGTACTTCACAATCTTGAGCACTTCACTATCTAGTGTACTTCCCTATTTAGAGCACTTCACTATCTAGAGCACTCATTACCTAGTGTACCTCATCTAGTGTACTTCACTATCTAGAGCACTTCACTATCTAGTGTACTTCATTAGCTTTAGCACTTCTCTATCTAGAGCACTCATTACCTAGTCAACCTCACTATCTAGAGCACTTCACTATCTAGAGTACTTCATTACCTAGTGTACTTTACTATCTAGAGCACTTCACTATCTAGATCAATTCACTATCTAGAGCACTTCACTATCTAGAGCAATTAATTACCTAGTGTACTCTACCTAGTGTACACTACCTACAGCACTTAAGTATCTAGTGTACACTACCTAGTGTACACTACATAGTGCACACTACCTAGTGTACTTAAATATCTAGTGTACTCTACCTAGTGCCCACTACCTAGTGTACATTACCTAGTGTACTTAAGTATCTAGTGTCCACTACCTAGTGTCCACTACCTAGTGTACTTAACTATCTAGTGTACACTACCTTGTGTACACTACCTAGTGTACTTAATTATCTAGTGTACTTAAGTATCTAGTGTCTTTTGTTCACAACCTAACATTTCATTACCTACTGTACTTCACTATCTAGAGCACTTTATTACCTAGTGTACTTCACTATCTACTTTACTATCTACTTCACTATCTAGAGCACTTCATTACTTAGTGTACTTCACTATCTAGAGCATTTCATTACCTTGTGTACTTCACTATCTAGAGCACTTCATTACCTAGTGTACTTCACTATCTAGAGCATTTCACTACCTAGTGTACTTCACTATCTAAAGCACTTCTTTACCTAGTGTACTTCACTACCTAATGTATTTAATTACCTAGTGTACTTCACTACCTAATGTATTTAATTACCTAGTGTACTTCACTATCTAATGTATTTAATTACCTAGTGTACTTGACTATCTAATGTATTTAATTACCTAGTGTACTTGACTTTTTAATGTATTTAATTACCTAGTGTACTTCACTACCTAATGTATTTAATTACGTAGTGTACATCACTATCTAATGTATTTAATTACCTAGTGTACTTCACTACCTAATGTATTTAATTACCTAGTGTACTTCACTATCTAATGTATTTAATTACCTAGTGTACTTCACTACCTAATGTATTTAATTACCTAGTGTACTTCACTATCTAATGTATTTAATTACCTAGTGTACGTCACTATCTAATGTATTTAATTACCTAGTGTACTTCACTACCTAATGTATTTAATTACCTAGTGTACTTTACTACCTAATGTATTTAATTACCTAGTGTACTTCACTATCTAATGTATTTAATTACCTAGTGTACTTGACTATCTAATGTATTTAATTACCTAGTGTACTTGACTTTTTAATGTATTTAATTACCTAGTGTACTTCACTACCTAATGTATTTAATTACCTAGTGTACGTCACTATCTAATGTATTTAATTACCTAGTGTACTTCACTACCTAATGTATTTAATTACCTAGTGTACTTCACTATCTAATGTATTTAATTACCTAGTGTACTTCACTACCTAATGTATTTAATTACCTAGTGTACTTCACTATCTAATGTATTTAATTACCTAGTGTACTTCACTACCTAATGTATTTAATTACCTAGTGTACTTCACTATCTAATGTATTTAATTACCTAGTGTACTTCACTATCTAATGTATTTAATTACCTAGTGTACTTCACTATCTAATGTATTTTATTACCTAGTGTACTTCACTATCTAATGTATTTAATTACCTAGTGTACTTCACTACCTAATGTATTTAATTACCTAGTGTACTTCACTATCTAATGTATTTAATTACCTAGTGTACTTCACTACCTAATGTATTTAATTACCTAGTGTACTTCACTACCTAATGTATTTAATTACCTAGTGTACTTCACTATCTAATGTATTTAATTACCTAGTGTACTTCACTACCTAATGTATTTAATTACCTAGTGTACTTCACTATCTAATGTATTTAATTACCTAGTGTACTTCACTACCTAATGTATTTAATTACCTAGTGTACTTCACTATCTAATGTATTTAATTACCTAGTGTACTTCACTACCTAATGTATTTAATTACCTAGTGTACTTCACTACCTAATGTATTTAATTACCTAGTGTACTTCACTATCTAATGTATTTAATTA